>NW_027552574.1:0-72267 GCF_045843805.1 Urocitellus parryii | reverse complement strand
TTATTGTGCCAAGTTTCAAAGAGCTAGCACAAACCGTGTTTGATTTAGAATTCCAACTACATGTATCCATATAGGAGAAAACAGAGTGAAACCTAAAAATGAAAACGGTTACTGCAAAGGAACGGTTTAACCAAGAAGAACGAAATTTGGTGAGCCAAGTGGGATTGGTGTACTGATCATTACCTGCCAGTATCATCAAGATTGGGTGAAAAAATGTTTGCTGAGATTTCAGGAAACTCGTAGTTTTTTGGAAGCTTGGCAACCCCATTCAATGAAAGTGATTATCGTCAGTCTCTGCTTGGGGCTACTTCAATAGGACACAAACCATAGCGATAGAACTTGGAACTACATTCTTGTGCTAAGTTTCAAAGAGCTAGCACAAACCGTGTTTGATTTAGAGTTCCAACTACATGTATCCCATATAGCAGAAAACAGAGTGAAACCTAAACATGAAAACGATTACTGCAAATGAACGGTTTAACCTAGAAGAAAGAAATTTGGTGAGCCAAGTGGGACTGGTGTACGGATCATTACCTGCCAGTATCATCAAGATTGGGTGAAAAAATGTTTGCTGAGATTTCAAGAAACTCGTAGTTTTTTGGAAGCTTGGCAACCCCATTCAATGAAAGTGATTTTCGTCAGTCTCTGCTTGGGGCTACTTCAGTAGGACACAAACCATAGCGATAAAACCTGGAACTACATTATTGTGCCAAGTTTCAAAGAGCTAGCACAAACCGTGTTTGATTTAGAGTTCCAACTACATGTATCCATATAGGAGAAAACAGAGTGAAACCTAAAAATGAAAACGGTTACTACAAGGGAACGGTTTAATCAAGATGAACGAATTTGGTGAGCCAAGTGGGATTGGTGCACTGATCATTACCTGCAGTATTATCAAGATTGGGTGAGAAAATGTTTGCTGAGATTTCAGGAAACTCGTAGTTTTTTGGAAGCTTGACAACCCCTTTCAATGAAAGTGATTCTCGTCAGTCTCTGCTTGGGGCTACTTCAATAGGACACAAACCATAGCGATAGAACGTGGAACTACATTCTTGTGCCAAGTTTCAAAGAGCTAGCACAAACCGTGTTTGATTTAGAGTTCCAACTACATGTATCCATATAGGAGAAAACAGAGTGAAAACTAAACCTGAAAACGGTTACTGCAAATGAACGGTTTAACCTAGAAGAAAGAAATTTGGTGAGCCAAGTGGGACTGGTGTACGGATCATTACCTGCAAGTATCATCAAGATTGGGTGAAAAAATGTTTGCTGAGATTTCAGGAAACTCGTAGTTTTTTGGAAGCTTGGCAACCCATTCAATGAAAGTGATTCTCGTCAGTCTCTGCTTGGGGCTACATCAGTAGCACACAAACCATAGCGATAGAACCTGGAACTACATTATTGTGCCAAGTTTCAAAGAGCTAGCACAAACCGTGTTTGATTTAGAGTTCCAACTACATGTATCCATATAGGAGAAAACAGAGTGAAACCTAAACATGAAAACGGTTACTGCAAATGAACGGTTTAACCTAGAAGAAAGAAATTTGGTGAGCCAAGTGGGACTGGTGTCCGGATCATTACCTGCAAGTATCATCAAGATTGGGTGAAAAAATGTTTGCTGAGATTTCAGGAAACTCGTAGTTTTTTGGAAGCTTGGCAACCCCTTTCAATGAAAGTGATTATCGTCAGTGTCTGCTTGGGGCTACTTCAGTAGCACACAAACCATAGCGATAGAACCTGGAACTACATTATTGTGCCAAGTTTCAAAGAGCTAACACAAACCGTGTTTGATTTAGAGTTCCAACTACATGTATCCATATAGGAGAAAACAGAGTGAAACCTAAAAATGAAAACGGTTACTGCAAAGGAACGGTTTAACCTAGAAGAACGAAATTTGGTGAGCCAAGTGGGATTGGTGTACTGATCATTACCTGCCAGTATCAAAAAGATTGGGTGAAAAAATGTTTGCTGAGATTTCAGGAAACTCGTAGTTTTTTGGAAGCTTGGCAACCCCATTGAATGAAAGTGATTCTCGTCAGTCTCTGCTTGGGGCTACTTCAATAAGACACAAACCATAGCGATAGAACTCGGAACTACATTCCTGTGCCACGTTTCAAAGAGCTAGCACAAACCGTGTTTGATTTAGAGTTCCAACTACATGTATCCATATAGGAGAAAACAGAGTGGAAACCTAAAAATGAAAACGGTTACTGCAAAGGAACGGTTTAACCTAGAAGAACGAAATTTGGTGAGCCAAGTGGGATTGGTGTACTGATCAATACCTGCCAGTATCATCAAGATTGGGTGAAAAAATGTTTGCTGAGATTTCAAGAAACTCGTAGTTTTTTGGAAGCTTGGCAACCCCATTCAATGAAAGTGATTCTCGTCAGTCTCTGCTTGGGGCTACTTCAGTAGGGCACAAACCATAGCGATAAAACGTGGAACTACATTATTGTGCCAAGTTTCAAAGAGCTAGCACAAACCGTGTTTGATTTAGAGTTCCAACTACATGTATCCATATAGGAGAAAACAGAGTGAAACCTAAACATGAAAACGGTTACTGCAAATGAACGTTTTAACCTAGAAGAAAGAAATTTGGTGAGCCAAGTGGGACTGGTGTCCGGATCATTACCTGCAAGTATCATCAAGATTGGGTGAAAAAATGTTTGCTGAGATTTCAGGAAACTCGTAGTTTTTTGGAAGCTTGGCAACCCCTTTCAATGAAAGTGATTCTCGTCAGTCTCTGCTTGGGGCTACTTCAATAGGACACAAACCATAGCGATAGAACTTGGAACTACATTCTTGTGCGAAGTTTCAAAGAGCTAGCACAAACCGTGTTTGATTTAGAGTTCCAACTACATGTATCCATATAGGAGAAAACAGAGTGAAACCTAAACATGAAAACGGTTACTGCAAATGAACGGTTTAACCTAGAAGAAAGAAATTTGGTGAGCCAAGTGGGATTGGTGTACTGATCATTACCTGCCAGTATCATCAAGATTGGGTGAAAAAATGTTTGCTGAGATTTCAGGAAACTCGTAGTTTTTTGGAAGCTTGGCAACCCCATTCAATGAAAGTGATTATCGTCAGTCTCTGCTTGGGGGCTACTTCAGTAGGACACAAACCATAGCGATAGAACCTGGAACTACATTATTGTGCCAAGTTTCAAAGAGCTAGCACAAACTGTGTTTGATTTAGTGTTCCAACTACATGTATCCATATAGGAGAAAACAGACTGAAACCTAAACATGAAAACGGTTACTGCAAATGAACGGTTTAACCTAGAAGAAAGAAATTTGGTGAGCCAAGTGGGACTGGTGTACGGATCATTACCTGCAAGTATCATCAAGATTGGGTGAAAAAATGTTTGCTGAGATTTCAGGAAACTCGTAGTTTTTTGGAAGCTTGGCAACCCCTTTCAATGAAAGTGATTCTCGTCCGTCTCTTCGTGGGGCTACTTCAATAGGACATAAACGATAGTGATAGATCTTGGAACTACATTATTGTGCCAGGTTTGAAAGAGGTAGCACAAACCGTGTTTGATTTAGAGTTCCACCTACATGTATCCATATAGGAGAAAACAGAGTGAAACCTAAAAATGAAAACGGTTACTACAAAGGAACGGTTTAACCAAGATGAACGAAATTTGGTGAGCCAAGTGGGATTGGTGCACTGATCATTACCTGCCAGTATCATCAAGATTGGGTGAAAAAATGTTTGCTGAGATTTCAGGAAACTCGTAGTTTTTTGGAAGCTTGGCAACCCCATTCAATGAAAGTGATTCTCGTCAGTCTCTGCTTGGGGCTACTTCAATAGGACACAAACCATAGCGATAGAACTTGGAACTACATTCTTGTGCTAAGTTTCAAAGAGCTAGCACCACAAACCGTGTTTGATTTAGAGTTCCAACTACATGTATCAATATAGGAGAAAACAGAGTGAAACCTAAACATGAAAACGGTTACTGCAAATGAACGTTTTAACCTAGAAGAAAGAAATTTGGTGAGCCAAGTGGGACTGGTGTCCGGATCATTACCTGCAAGTATCATCAAGATTGGGTGAAAAAATGTTTGCTGAGATTTCAGGAAACTCGTAGTTTTTTGGAAGCTTGGCAACCCCTTTCAATGAAAGTGATTCTCGTCAGTCTCTGCTTGGGGCTACTTCAATAGGACAGAAACCATAGCGATAGAACTTGGAACTACATTCTTGTGCGAAGTTTCAAAGAGCTAGCACAAACCGTGTTTGATTTAGAGTTCCAACTACATGTATCCATATAGGAGAAAACAGAGTGAAACCTAAACCTGAAAACGGTTACTGCAAATGAACGGTTTTACCTAGAAGAAAGAAATTTGGTGAGCCAAGTGGGACTGGTGTACGGATCATTACCTGCAAGTATCATCAAGATTGGCTGAAAAAATGTTTGCTGAGATTTCAGGAAACTCGTAGTTTTTTGGAAGCTTGGCAACCCCTTTCAATGAAAGTGATTCTCGTCAGTGTCTGCTTGGGGCTACTTCAGTAGCACACAAACCATAGCGATAGAACCTGGAACTACATTATTGTGCCAAGTTTCAAAGAGCTAGCACAAACCGTGTTTGATTTAGAATTCCAACTACATGTATCCATATAGGAGAAAACAGAGTGAAACCTAAAAATGAAAACGGTTACTGCAAAGGAACGGTTTAACCAAGAAGAACGAAATTTGGTGAGCCAAGTGGGATTGGTGTACTGATCATTACCTGCCAGTATCATCAAGATTGGGTGAAAAAATGTTTGCTGAGATTTCAAGAAACTCCTAGTTTTTTGAAGCTTGGCAACCCCATTCAATGAAAGTGATTTTCGTCAGTCTCTGCTTGGGGCTACTTCAGTAGGACACAAACCATAGCGATAAAACCTGGAACTACATTATTGTGCCAAGTTTCGAAGAGCTAGCACAAACCGTGTTTGATTTAGAGTTCCAACTACATGTATCCATATAGGAGAAAACAGAGTGAAACAAAAAATGAAAACGGTTACTACAAGGGAACGGTGTAACCAAGATGAACGAATTTGGTGAGCCAAGTGGGATTGGTGCACTGATCATTACCTGCCAGTATTATCAAGATTGGGTGAGAAAATGTTTGCTGAGATTTCAGGAAACACGTAGTTTTTTGGAAGCTTGGCAACCCCTTTCAATGAAAGTGATTCTCGTCAGTCTCTGCTTGGGGCTACTTCAATAGGACACAAACCATAGCGATAGAAGGTGGAACTACATTCTTGTGCCAAGTTTGAAAGAGCTAGCACAAACCGTGTTTGATTTAGAGTTCCAACTACATGTATCCATATAGGAGAAAACAGAGTGAAAACTAAACCTGAAAACGGTTACTGCAAATGAACGGTTTAACCTAGAAGAAAGAAATTTGGTGAGCCAAGTGGGACTGGTGTACGGATCATTACCTGCAAGTATCATCAAGATTGGGTGAAAAAATGTTTGCTGAGATTTCAGGAAACTCGTAGTTTTTTGGAAGCTTGGCAACCCATTCAATGAAAGTGATTCTCGTCAGTCTCTGCTTGGGGCTACATCAGTAGCACACAAACCATAGCGGTAGAACCTGGAACTACATTATTGTGCCAAGTTTCTAAGAGCTAGCACAAACCGTGTTTGATTTAGAGTTCCAACTACATGTATCCATATAGGAGAAAACAGAGTGAAACCTAAACATGAAAACGGTTACTGCAAAGGAACGGTTTAACCTAGAAGAAAGAAATTTGGTGAGCCAAGTGGGACTGGTGTACGGATCATTACCTGCAAGTATCATCAAGATTGGGTGAAAAAATGTTTGCTGAGATTTCAGGAAACTCGTAGTTTTTTGGAAGCTTGGCAACCCCTTTCAATGAAAGTGATTCTCGGGAGTCTCTGCTTGGGGCTACTTCAGTAGGACACAAACCATAGCGATAGAACTTGGAACTACATTCTTGTGCCAAGTTTCAAAGAGCTAGCACAAACCGTGTTTGATTTAGAGTTCCAACTACATGTATCCATATAGGAGAAAACAGAATGAAACCTAAAAATGAAAATGGTTACTGCAAAGGAACGGTTTAATCAAGAAGAACGAAATTTGGTGAGCCAAGTGGGATTGGTGTACTGATCATTACCTGCCAGTATCATCAAGATTGGGTTAAAAAATGTTTGCTGAGATTTCAGGAAACTCGTAGTTTTTTGGAAGCTTGGCAACCCCATTCAATGAAAGTGATTATCGTCAGTGTCTGCTTGGGGCTACTTCAGTAGCACACAAACCATAGCGATAGAACCTGGAACTACATTATTGTGCCAAGTTTCAAAGAGCTAGCACAAACCGTGTTTGATTTAGAGTTCCAACTACATGTATCCATATAGGAGAAAACAGAGTGAAACCTAAAAATGAAAACGGTTACTGCAAAGGAACGGTTTAACCTAGAAGAACGAAATTTGGTGAGCCAAGTGGGATTGGTTTACTGATCATTACCTGCCAGTATCATCAAGATTGGGTGAAAAAATGTTTGCTGAGATTTCAGGAAACTCGTAGTTTTTTGGAAGCTTGGCAACCCCATTCAATGAAAGTGATTCTCGTCAGTCTCTGCTTGGGGCTACTTCAATAAGACACAAACCATAGCGATAGAACTTGGAACTACATTCTTGTGCCACGTTTCAAAGAGCTAGCACAAACCGTGTTTGATTTAGAGTTCCAACTACATGTATCCATATAGGAGAAAACAGAGTGAAACCTAAAAATGAAAACGGTTACTGCAAAGGAACGGTTTAATCAAGAAGAACGAAATTTGGTGAGCCAAGTGGGATTGGTGTACTGATCATTACCTGCCAGTATCATCAAGATTGGGTGAAAAAATGTTTGCTGAGATTTCAGGAAACTCGTAGTTTTTTGGAAGCTTGGCAACCCCATTCAATGAAAGTGATTATCGTCAGTGTCTGCTTGGGGCTACTTCAGTAGCACACAAACCATAGCGATAGAACCTGGAACTACATTATTGTGCCAAGTTTCAAAGAGCTAGCACAAACCGTGTTTGATTTAGAGTTCCAACTACATGTATCCATATAGGAGAAAACAGAGTGAAACCTAAACCTGAAAACGGTTACTGCAAAGGAACGTTTAACCTAGAAGAAAGAAATTTGGTGAGCCAAGTGGGACTGGTGTACGGATCATACCTGCAAGTATCATCAAGATTGGGTGAAAAAATGTTTGCTGAGATTTCAGGAAACTCGTAGTTTTTTGGAAGCTTGGCAACCCATTCAATGAAAGTGATTCTCGTCAGTCTCTGCTTGGGGCTACATCAGTAGCACACAAACCATAGCGATAGAACCTGGAACTACATTATTGTGCCAAGTTTCAAAGAGCTAGCACAAACCGTGTTTGATTTAGAGTTCCAACTACATGTATCCATATAGGAGAAAACAGAGTGAAACCTAAACATGAAAACGGTTACTGCAAATGAACGGTTTAACCTAGAAGAAAGAAATTTGGTGAGCCAAGTGGGACGGGTGTACGGATCATTACCTGCAAGTATCATCAAGATTGGGTGAAAAAATGTTTGCTGAGATTTCAGGAAACTCGTAGTTTTTTGGAAGCCTGGCAACCCCTTTCAATGAAAGTGATTCTCCTCAGTCTCTGCTTGGGGCTACTTCAATAGGACACAAACCATAGCGATAGAACTTGGAACTACATTCTTGTGCCAAGTTTCAAAGAGCTAGCACAAACCGTGTTTGATTTAGAGTTCCAACTACATGTATCCATATAGGAGAAAACAGAGTGAAACCTAAACCTGAAAACGGTTACTGCAAATGAACGGTTTTACCTAGAAGAAAGAAATTTGGTGAGCCAAGTGGGACTGGTGTACGGATCATTACCTGCAAGTATCATCAAGATTGGGTGAAAAAATGTTTGCTGAGATTTCAGGAAACTCGTAGTTTTTTGGAAGCTTGGCAACCCCTTTCAATGAAAGTGATTCTCGTCAGTCTCTGCTTGGGGCTACTTCAATAGGACACAAACCATAGCGATAGAACTTGGAACTACATTCTTGTGCCAAGTTTCAAAGAGGTAGCAGAAACCGTCTTTGATTTAGAGTTCCAACTACATGTATCCATATAGGAGAAAACAGAGTGAAACCTAAACATGAAAACGGTTACTGCAAATGAACGGTATAACCTAGAAGAACGAAATTTGGTGAGCCAAGTGGGACTGGTGTACGGATCATTACCTGCAAGTATCATCAAGATGGGTGAAAAAATGTTTGCTGAGATTTCAGGAAACTCGTAGTTTTTTGGAAGCTTGGCAACCCCTTTCAATGAAAGTGATTCTCCTCAGTCTCTGCTTGGGGCCTACTTCAATAGGACACAAACCATAGCGATAGAACTTGGAACTACATTCTTGTGCCAAGTTTCAAAGAGCTAGCACAAACCGTGTTTGATTTAGAGTTCCAACTACATGTATCCATATAGGAGAAAACAGAGTGAAACCTAAAAATGAAAACGGTTACTGCAAAGGAACGGTTTAACCTAGAAGAACGAAATTTGGTGAGCCAAGTGGGATTGGTGTACTGATCATTACCTGCCAGTATCATCAAGATTGGGTGAAAAATGTTTGCTGAGATTTCAGGAAACTCGTAGTTTTTGGAAGCTTGGCAACCCCATTCAATGAAAGTGATTCTCGTCAGTCTCTGCTTGGGGCTACTTCAGTAGCACACAAACCATAGTGATAGAACCTGGAACTACATTATTGTGCCAAGTTCAAAAGAGTTAGCACAAACCGTGTTTGATTTAGAATTCCAACTACATGTATCCATATAGGAGAAACAGAGTGAAACCTAAAAATGAAAACGGTTACTACAAAGGAACGGTTTAACCAAGATGAACGAAATTTGGTGAGCCAAGTGGGATTGGTGCACTGATCATTACCTGCCAGTATTATCAAGATTGGGTGAGAAAATGTTTGCTGAGATTTCAGGAAACTCGTAGTTTTTTGGAAGCTTGGCAACCCCTTTCAATGAAAGTGATTCTCGTCAGTCTCTGCTTGGGGCTACTTCAATAGGACACAAAACCATAGCGATACAACGTGGAACTACATTCTTGTGCCAAGTTTCAAAGAGCTAGCACAAACCGTGTTTGATTTAGAGTTCCAACTACATGTATCCATATAGGAGAAAACAGAGTGAAACCTAAACATGAAAACGGTTACTGCAAATGAACGGTTTAACCTAGAAGAAAGAAATTTGGTGAGCCAAGTGGGACTGGTGTACTGATCATTACCTGCAAGTATCATCAAGATTGGGTGAAAAAATGTTTGCTGAGATTTCAGGAAACTCGTAGTTTTTGGAAGCTTGGCAACCCCATTCAATGAAAGTGATTCTCGTCAGTCTCTGCTTGGGGCTACTTCAGTAGCACACAAACCATAGCGATAGAACCTGGAACTACATTCTTGTGCCAAGTTTCAAAGAGCTAGCACAAACCGTGTTTGATTTAGAGTTCCAACTACATGTATCCATATAGGAGAAAACAGAGTGAAACCTAAAAATGAAAACGGTTACTGCAAAGGAACGGTTTAACCAAGAAGAACGAAATTTGGTGAGCCAAGTGGGATTGGTGTATTGATCATTACCTGCCAGTATCATCAAGATTGGGTGAAAAAATGTTTGCTGAGATTTCAAGAAACTCGTAGTTTTTTGGATGCTTGGCAACCCCATTCAATGAAAGTGATTCTCGTCAGTCTCTGCTTGGGGCTACTTCAGTAGGACACAAACCATAGCGATAAAACCTGGAACTACATTATTGTGCCAAGTTTCAAAGAGCTAGCACAAACCGTGTTTGATTTAGAGTTCCAACTACATGTATCCATATAGGAGAAAACAGAGTGAAACCTAAAAATGAAAACGGTTACTACAAAGGAACGGTTTAACCAAGATGAACGAATTTCGTGAGCCAAGTGGGATTGGTGCACTGATCATTACCTGCCAGTATTATCAAGATTGGGTGAGAAAATGTTTGCTGAGATTTCAGGAAACTCGTAGTTTTTTGGAAGCTTGGCAACCCCTTTCAATGAAAGTGATTCTCGTCAGTCTCTGCTTGGGGCTACTTCAATAGGACACAAACCATAGCGATAGAACGTGGAACTACATTCTTGTGCCAAGTTTCAAAGAGCTAGCACAAACCGTGTTTGATTTAGAGTTCCAACTACATGTATCCATATAGGAGAAAACAGAGTGAAACCTAAACCTGAAAACGGTTACTGCAAATGAACGGTTTAACCTAGAAGAAAGAAATTTGGTGAGCCAAGTGGGACTGGTGTACGGATCATTACCTGCAAGTATCATCAAGATTGGGTGAAAAAATGTTTGCTGAGATTTCAGGAAACTCGTAGTTTTTTGGAAGCTTGGCAACCCATTCAATGAAAGTGATTCTCGTCAGTCTCTGCTTGGGGCTACATCAGTAGCACACAAACCATAGCGATAGAACCTGGAACTACATTATTGTGCCAAGTTTCAAAGAGCTAGCACAAACCGTGTTTGATTTAGAGTTCCAAATACATGTATCCATATAGGAGAAAACAGAGTGAAACCTAAACATGAAAACGGTTACTGCAAATGAACGGTTTAACCTAGAAGAAAGAAATTTGGTGAGCCAAGTGGGACTGGTGTACGGATCATTACCTGCAAGTATCATCAAGATTGGGTGAAAAAATGTTTGCTGAGATTTCAGGAAACTCGTAGTTTTTGGAAGCTTGGCAACCCCTTTCAATGAAAGTGATTCTCGTCAGTCTCTGCTTGGGGCTACTTCAATAGGACACAAACCATAGCGATAGAACTTGGAACTACATTCTTGTGCCAAGTTTCAAAGAGCTAGCACAAATCGTGTTTGATTTAGAGTTCCAACTACATGTATCCATATAGGAGAAAACAGAGTGAAACCTAAACCTGAAAACGGTTACTGCAAATGAACGGTTTTACCTAGAAGAAAGAAATTTGGTGAGCCAAGTGGGACTGGTGTACGGATCATTACCTGCAAGTATCATCAAGATTGGGTGAAAAAATGTTTGCTGAGATTTCAGGAAACTCGTAGTTTTTTGGAAGCTTGGCAACCCCTTTCAATGAAAGTGATTCTCGGCAGTCTCTGCTTGGGGCTACTTCAGTAGAACACAAACCATAGCGATAGAACGTGGAACTACATTCTTGTGCCAAGTTTCAAAGAGCTAGCACAAACCGTGTTTGATTTAGAGTTCCAACTACATGTATCCATATAGGAGAAAACAGAGTGAAACCTAAAAATGAAAACGGTTACTGCAAAGGAACGGTTTAATCAAGAAGAACGAAATTTGGTGAGCCAAGTGGGATTGGTGTACTGATCATTACCTGCCAGTATCATCAAGATTGGGTGAAAAAATGTTTGCTGAGATTTCAGGAAACTTGTAGTTTTTTGGAAGCTTGGCAACCCCATTCAATGAAAGTGATTATCGTCAGTGTCTGGCTTGGGGCTACTTCAGTAGCACACAAACCATAGCGATAGAACCTGGAACTACATTATTGTGCCAAGTTTCAAAGAGCTAGCACAAACCATGTTTGATTTAGAGTTCCAACTACATGTATCCATATAGGAGAAAACAGTGAAACCTAAACATGAAACGGTTACTGCAAATGAACGGTTTAACCTAGAAGAAAGAAATTTGGTGAGCCAAGTGGGACTGGTGTACGGATCATTACCTGCAAGTATCATCAAGATTGGGTGAAAAAAATGTTTGCTGAGATTTCAGGAAACTCGTAGTTTTTTGGAAGCTTGGCAACCCCTTTCAATGAAAGTGATTCTCGTCAGTCTCTGCTTGGGGCTACTTCAATAAGACACAAACCATAGCGATAGAACTTGGAACTACATTCTTGTGCCAAGTTTCAAAGAGCTAGCACAAACCGTGTTTGATTTAGAGTTCCAACTACATGTATCCATATAGGAGAAAACAGAGTGAAACCTAAACCTGAAAACGGTTACTGCAAAGGAACGGTTTAACCTAGAAGAAAGAAATTTGGTGAGCCAAGTGGGACTGGTGTACGGATCATTACCTGCAAGTATCATCAAGATTGGGTGAAAAAATGTTTGCTGAGATTTCAGGAAACTCGTAGTTTTTTGGAAGCTTGGCAACCCATTCAATGAAAGTGATTCTCGTCAGTCTCTGCTTGGGGCTACATCAGTAGCACACAAACCATAGCGATAGAACCTGGAACTACATTATTGTGCCAAGTTTCAAAGAGCTAGCACAAACCGTGTTTGATTTAGAGTTCCAACTACATGTATCCATATAGGAGAAAACAGAGTGAAACCTAAACATGAAAACGGTTACTGCAAATGAACGGTTTAACCTAGAAGAAAGAAATTTGGTGAGCCAAGTGGGACTGGTGTCCGGATCATTACCTGCAAGTATCATCAAGATTGGGTGAAAAAATGTTTGCTGAGATTTCAGGAAACTCGTAGTTTTTTGGAAGCTTGGCAACCCCTTTCAATGAAAGTGATTCTCGTCAGTCTCTGCTTGGGGCTACTTCAATAGGACACAAACCATAGCGATAGAACTTGGAACTACATTCTTGTGCCAAGTTTCAAAGAGCTAGCACAAACCGTGTTTGATTTAGAGTTCCAACTACATGTATCCATATAGGAGAGTGAAACCTAAACATGAAAACGGTTACTGCTCAAATGAACGGTTTAACCTAGAAGAAAAGAAATTTGGTGAGCCAAGTGGGACTGGAGTACGGATCATTACCTGCAAGTATCATCAAGATTGGGTGAAAAAATGTTTGCTGAGATTTCAGGAAACTCGTAGTTTTTTGGAAGCTTGGCAACCCCTTTCAATGAAAGTGATTCTCCTCAGTCTCTGCTTGGGGCTACTTCAATAGGACACAAACCATAGCGATAGAACTTGGAACTACATTCTTGTGCCAAGTTTCAAAGAGCTAGCACAAACCGTGTTTGATTTAGAGTTACAACTACATGTATCCATATAGGAGAAAACAGAGTGAAACCTAAAAATGAAAACGGTTACTGCAAAGGAACGGTTTAACCTAGAAGAACGAAATTTGGTGAGCCAAGTGGGATTGGTGTACTGATCATTACCTGCCAGTATCATCAAGATTGGGTGAAAAAATGTTTGCTGAGATTTTAGGAAACTCGTAGTTTTTTGGAAGCTTGGCAACCCCATTCAATGAAAGTGATTCTCGTCAGTCTCTGCTTGGGGCTACTTTCAGTAGCACACAAAACTATAGCGATAGAACCTGGAATTACATTATTGTGCCAAGTTTCAAAGAGCTAGCACAAACCGTGTTTGATTTAGAATTCCAACTACATGTATCCATATAGGAGAAAACAGAGTGAAACCTAAAAATGAAAACGGTTACTACAAAGGAACGGTTTAACCAAGATGAACGAAATTTGGTGAGCCAAGTGGATTGGTGCACTGATCATTACCTGCCAGTATCATCAAGATTGGGTGAAAAAATGTTTGCTGAGATTTCAGGAAACTCGTAGTTTTTTGGAAGCTTGGCAACCCCATTCAATGAAAGTGATTCTCGTCAGTTTCTGCTTGGGGCTACTTCAATAGGACACAAAACATAGCGATAGAACTTGGAACTACATTCTTGTGCTAAGTTTCAAAGAGCTAGCACAAACCGTGTTTGATTTAGAGTTCCAACTACATGTATCCATATAGGAGAAAACAGAGTGAACCTAAATATGAAAACGGTTACTGCAAATGAACGGTTTAACCTAGAAGAAAGAAATTTGGTGAGCCAAGTGGGACTGGTGTCCGGATCATTACCTGCAAGTATCATCAAGATTGGGTGAAAAAATGTTTGCTGAGATTTCAGGAAACTCGTAGTTTTTTTGGAAGCTTGGCAACCTCTTTCAATGAAAGTGATTCTCGTCAGTCTCTGCTTGGGGCTACTTCAATAGGACACAAACCATAGCGATAGAACTTGGAACTACATTCTTTTGCGAAGTTTCAAAGAGCTAGCCCAAACCGTGTTTGATTTAGAGTTCCAACTACATGTATCCATATAGGAGAAAACAGAGTGAAACCTAAACCTGAAAACGGTTACTGCAAATGAACGGTTTTACCTAGAAGAAAGAAATTTGGTGAGCCAAAGTGGGACTGGTGTCCGGATCATTACCTGCAAGTATCTTCAAGATTGGGTGAAAAAATGTTTGCTGAGATTTCAGGAAACTCGTAGTTTTTTGGAAGCTTGGCAACCCCATTCAATGAAAGTGATTCTCGGCAGTCTCTGCTTGGGGCTACTTCAGTAGGACACAAACCATAGCGATAGAACTTGGAACTACATTCTTGTGCCAAGTTTCAAAGAGCTAGCACAAACGTGTTTGATTTAGAGTTCCAACTACATGTATCCATATAGGAGAAAACAGAGTGAAACCTAAAAATGAAAACGGTTACTGCACAAGGAACGGTTTAACCAAGAAGAACGAAATTTGGTGAGGCAAGTGGGATTGGTGTACTGATCATTACCTGCCAGTATCATCTAGATTGGGTGAAAAAATGTTTGCTGAGATTTCAGGAAACTCGTAGTTTTTTGGAAGCTTGGCAACCCATTCAATGAAAGTGATTCTCGTCAGTGTCTGCTTGGGGCTACTTAAGTAGCACACAAACCATAGCGATAGAACCTGGAACTACATTATTGTGCCAAGTTTCAAAGAGCTAGCACAAACCGTGTTTGATTTAGAGTTCCAACTACATGTATCCATATAGGAGAAAACAGAGTGAAACCTAAACATGAAAACGGTTACTGCAAATGAACGGTTTAACCTAGAAGAAAGAAATTTAGTGAGCCAAGTGGGACTGGAGTACGGATCATTACCTGCAAGTATCATCAAGATTGGGTGAAAAAATGTTTGCTGAGATTTCAGGAAACTCGTAGTTTTTTGGAAGCTTGGCAACCCCTTTCAATGAAAGTGATTCTCCTCAGTCTCTGCTTGGGCTACTTCAATAGGACACAAACCATAGCGATAGAACTTGGAACTACATTCTTGTGCCAAGTTTCAAAGAGCTAGCACAAACCGTGTTTGATTTAGAGTTACAACTACATGTATCCATATAGGAGAAAACAGAGTGAAACCTAAAAATGAAAACGGTTACTGCAAAGGAACGGTTTAACCTAGAAGAACGAAATTTGGTGAGCCAAGTGGGATTGGTGTACTGATCATTACCTGCCAGTATCATCAAGATTGGGTGAAAAAATGTTTGCTGAGATTTCAGGAAACTCGTAGTTTTTTGGAAGCTTGGCAACCCCATTCAATGAAAGTGATTCTCGTCAGTCTCTGCTTGGGGCTACTTCCAGTAGCACACAAACCATAGCGATAGAACCTGGAACTACATTATTGTGCCAAGTTTCAAAGAGCTAGCACAAACCGTGTTTGATTTAGAATTCCAACTACATGTATCCATATAGGAGAAAACAGAGTGAAACCTAAAAATGAAAACGGTTAACTACAAAGGAACGGTTTAACCAAGATGAACGAAATTTGGTGAGCCAAGTGGGATTGGTGCACTGATCATTACCTGCCAGTATCATCAAGATTGGGTGAAAAAATGTTTGCTGAGATTTCAGGAAACTCGTAGTTTTTTGGAAGCTTGGCAACCCCATTCAATGAAAGTGATTCTCGTCAGTCTCTGCTTGGGGCTACTTCAATAGGACACAAACCATAGCGATAGAACTTGGAACTACATTCTTGTGCTAAGTTTCAAAGAGCTAGCACAAACCGTGTTTGATTTAGAGTTCCAACTACATGTATCCATATAGGAGAAAACAGAGTGAAACCTAAATATGAAAACGGTTACTGCAAATGAACGGTTTAACCTAGAAGAAAGAAATTTGGTGAGCCAAGTGGGACTGGTGTCCGGATCATTACCTGCAAGTATCATCAAGATTGGGTGAAAAAATGTTTGCTGAGATTTCAGGAAACTCGTAGTTTTTGGAAGCTTGGCAACCTCTTTCAATGAAAGTGATTCTCGTCAGTCTCTGCTTGGGGCTACTTCAATAGGACACAAACCATAGCGATAGAACTTGGAACTACATTCTTTTGCGAAGTTTCAAAGAGCTAGCCCAAACCGTGTTTGATTTAGAGTTCCAACTACATGTATCCATATAGGAGAAAACAGAGTGAAAACCTAAACCTGAAAACGGTTACTGCAAATGAACGGTTTTACCTAGAAGAAAGAAATTTGGTGAGCCAAGTGGGACTGGTGTACGGATCATTACCTGCAAGTATCATCAAGATTGGCTGAAAAAATGTTTGCTGTGATTTCAGGAAACTCGTAGTTTTTTGGAAGCTTGGCAACCCCTTTCAATGAAAGTGATTCTCGGGAGTCTCTGCTTGGGGCTACTTCAGTAGGACACAAACCATAGCGATAGAACTTGGAACTACATTCTTGTGCCAAGTTTCAAAGAGCTAGCACAAACCGTGTTTGATTTAGAGTTCCAACTACATGTATCCATATAGGAGAAAACAGAGTGAAACCTAAAAATGAAAACGTTACTGCAAAGGAACGGTTTAACCTAGAAGAACGAAATTTGGTGAGGCAAGTGGGATTGGTGTACTGATCATTACCTGCCAGTATCATCAAGATTGGGTGAAAAATGTTTGCTGAGATTTCAGGAAACTCGTAGTTTTTTGGAAGCTTGGCAAACCCATACAATGAAAAGTGATTCTCGTCAGTGTCTGCTTGGGGCTACTTCAGTAGCACACAAACCATAGCGATAGAACCTGGAACTACATTCTTGTGCCAAGTTCAAAGAGCTAGCACAAACCGTGTTTGATTTAGAGTTCCAACTACATGTATCCATATAGGAGAAAACAGCGTGAAACCTAAACATGAAAACGGTTCCCTGCAAATGAACGGTTTAACCTAGAAGAAAGAAATTTGGTGAGCCAAGTGGGACTGGTGTACGGATAATTTCCTGCAAGTATCATCAAGATTTGGTGAAAAATGTTTGCTGAGATTTCAGGAAACTCGTAGTTTTTTGGAAGCTTGGCAACCCCTTTCAATGAAAGTGATTCTCGGGAGTCTCTGCTTGGGGCTACTTCAGTAGGACACAAACCATAGCGATAGAACTTGGAACTACATTCTTGTGCCAAGTTTCAAAGAGCTAGCACAAACCGTGTTTGATTTAGAGTTCCAACTACATGTATCATATAGGAGAAAACAGAGTGAAACCTAAAAATGAAAACGGTTACTGCAAAGGAACGGTTTAACCTAGAAGAACGAAATTTGGTGAGGCAAGTGGGATTGGTGTACTGATCATTACCTGCCAGTATCATCAAGATTGGGTGAAAAAATGTTTGCTGAGATTTCAGGAAACTCGTAGTTTTTTGGAAGCTTGGCAAACCCATACAATGAAAGTGATTCTCGTCAGTGTCTGCTTGGGGCTACTTCAGTAGCACACAAACCATTAGCGATAGAACCTGGAACTACATTCTTGTGCCAAGTTTCAAAGAGCTAGCACAAACCGTGTTTGATTTAGAGTTCCAACTACATGTATCCATATAGGAGAAAAACAGAGTGAAACCTAAACATGAAAACGGTTACTGCAAATGAACGGTTTAACCTAGAAGAAAGAAATTTGGTGAGCCAAGTGGGACTGGTGTACGGATAATTTCCTGCAAGTATCATCAAGATTTGGTGAAAAAATGTTTGCTGAGATTTCAGGAAACTCGTAGTTTTTTGGAAGCTTGGCAACCCCTTTCAATGAAAGTGATTCTCGTCAGTCTCTGCTTGGGGCTACTTCAATAGGACACAAACCATAGCGATAGAACGTGGAACTACATTCTTGTGCCAAGTTTCAAAGAGCTAGCACAAACCGGTGTTTGATTTAGAGTTCCAACTACATGTATCCATATAGGAGAAAACAGAGTGAAACCTAAACCTGAAAACGGTTACTGCAAATGAACGGTTTAACCTAGAAGAAAGAAATTTGGTGAGCCAAGTGGGACTGGTGTACGGATCATTACCTGCAAGTATCATCAAGATTGGGTGAAAAAATGTTTGCTGAGATTTCAGGAAACTCGTAGTTTTTTGGAAGCTTGGCAACCCATTCAATGGAAAGTGATTCTCGTCAGTCTCTGCTTGGGGCTACATCAGTAGCACACAAACCATAGCGATAGAACCTGGAACTACATTATTGTGCCAAGTTTCAAAGAGCTAGCACAAACCGTGTTTGATTTAGAGTTCCAACTACATGTATCCATATAGGAGAAAACAGAGTGAAACCTAAACATGAAAACGGTTACTGCAAATGAACGGTTTAACCTAGAAGAAAGAAATTTGGTGAGCCAAGTGGGACTGGTGTACGGATCATTACCTGCAAGTATCATCAAGATTGGGTGAAAAAATGTTTGCTGAGATTTCAGGAAACTCGTAGTTTTTTGGAAGCTTGGCAACCCCTTTCAATGAAAGTGATTCTCGTCAGTCTCTGCTTGGGGCTACTTCAATAGGACACAAACCATAGCGATAGAACTTGGAACTACATTCTTGTGCCAAGTTTCAAAGAGCTAGCACAAATCGTGTTTGATTTAGAATTCCAACTACATGTATCCATATAGGAGAAAACAGAGTGAAACCTAAACCTGAAAACGGGTTACTGCAAATGAACGGTTTTACCTAGAAGAAAGAAATTTGGTGAGCCAAGTGGGACTGGTGTACGGATCATTACCTGCCAGTATCATCAAGATTGGGTGAAAAAATGTTTGCTGAGATTTCAGGAAACTCGTAGTTTTTTGGAAGCTTGGCAACCCCTTTCAATGAAAGTGGTTCTCGGCAGTCTCTGCTTGGGGCTACTTCAGTAGGACACAAACCATAGCCGATAGAACGTGGAACTACATTATTGTGCCAAGTTTCAAAAGAGCTAGCACAAACCGTGTTTGATTTAGAGTTCCAACTACATGTATCCATATAGGAGAAAACAGAGTGAAACCTAAACATGAAAACGGTTACTGCAAATGAACGGTTTAACCTAGAAGAAAGAAATTTGGTGAGCCAAGTGGGACTGGTGTACGGATCATTACCTGCAAGTATCATCAAGATTGGGTGAAAAAATGTTTGCTGAGATTTCAGAAACTCGTAGTTTTTTGGAAGCTTGGCAACCCCTTTCAATGAAAGTGATTCTCGTCAGTCTCTGCTTGGGGCTACTTCAATAGGACACAAACCATAGCGATAGAACTTGGAACTACATTCTTGTGCCAAGTTTCAAAGAGCTAGCACAAATCGTGTTTGATTTAGAGTTCCAACTACATGTATCCATATAGGAGAAACAGAGTGAAACCTAAACCTGAAAACGGTTACTGCAAATGAACGGTTTTACCTAGAAGAAAGAAATTTGGTGAGCCAAGTGGGACTGGTGTACGGATCATTACCTGCAAGTATCATCAAGATTGGGTGAAAAATGTTTGCTGAGATTTCAGGAAACTCGTAGTTTTTTGGAAGCTTGGCAACCCCTTTCAATGAAAGTGGTTCTCGGCAGTCTCTGCTTGGGGCTACTTCAGTAGGACACAAACCATAGCGATAGAACGTGGAACTACATTATTGTGCCAAGTTTCAAAGAGCTAGCACAAACCGTGTTTGATTTAGAGTTCCAACTACATGTATCCATATAGGAGAAACAGAGTGAAACCTAAACATGAAAACGGTTACTGCAAAATGAACGGTTTAACCTAGAAGAAAGAAATTTGGTGAGCCAAGTGGGACTGGTGTACGGATCATTACCTGCAAGTATCATCAAGATTGGGTTGAAAAAATGTTTGCTGAGATTTCAGGAAACTCGTAGTTTTTGGAAGCTTGGCAACCCCTTTCAATGAAAGTGATTCTCGTCAGTCTCTGCTTGGGGCTACTTCAATAGGACACAAACCATAGCGATAGAACTTGGAACTACATTCTTGTGCCAAGTTTCAAAGAGCTAGCACAAACCGTGTTTGATTTAGAGTTCCAACTACATGTATCCATATAGGAGAAAACAGAGTGAAACCTAAACCTGAAAACGGTTACTGCAAATGAACGGTTTTACCTAGAAGAAAGAAATTTGGTGAGCCAAGTGGGACTGGTGTACGGATCATTACCTGCAAGTATCATCAAGATTGGGTGAAAAAATGTTTGCTGAGATTTCAGGAAACTCGTAGTTTTTTGGAAGCTTGGCAACCCCTTTCAATGAAAGTGATTCTCGGCAGTCTCTGCTTGGGGCTACTTCAGTAGGACACAAACATAGCGATAGAACTTGGAACTACATTCTTGTGCCAAGTTTCAAAGAGCTAGCACAAACCGTGTTTGATTTAGAATTCCAACTACATGTATCCATATGGAGAAAACAGAGTGAAACCCTAAACATGAAAACGGTTACTACAAAGGAACGGTTTAACCAAGATGAACGAAATTTGGTGAGCCAAGTGGGATTGGTGCACTGATCATTACCTGCCAGTATCATCAAGATTGGGTGAAAAAATGTTTGCTGAGATTTCAGGAAACTCGTAGTTTTTTGGAAGCTTGGCAAACCCCATTCAATGAAAGTGATTCTCGTCAGTCTCTGCTTGGGGATACTTCAATAGGACACAAACCATAGCGATAGAACTTGGAACTACATTCTTGTGCTAAGTTTCAAAGAGCTAGCACAAACCGTGTTTGATTTAGAGTTCCAACTACATGTATCCATATAGGAGAAAACAGAGTGAAACCTAAAAATGAAAACGGTTACTGCAGAGGAACGGTTTAATCAAGAAGAACGAAATTTGGTGAGCCAAGTGGGATTGGTGTACTGATCATTACCTGCCAGTATCATCAAGATTGGGTGAAAAAATGTTTGCTGAGATTTCAGGAAACTCGTAGTTTTTTGGAAGCTTGGCAACCCCATTCAATGAAAGTGATTATCGTCAGTGTCTGCTTGGGGCTACTTCAGTAGCACACAAACCATAGCGATAGAACCTGGAACTACATTATTGTGCCAAGTTTCAAAGAGCTAGCACAAACCATGTTTGATTTAGAGTTCCAACTACATGTATCCATATAGGAGAAAACAGTGAAACCTAAACATGAAAACGGTTACTGCAAATGAACGGTTTAACCTAGAAGAAAGAAATTATGGTGAGCCAAGTGGGACTGGTGTACGGATCATTACCTGCAAGTATCATCAAGATTGGGTGAAAAAATGTTTGCTGAGATTTCAGGAAAACTCGTAGTTTTTTGGAAGCTTGGCAACCCCTTTCAATGAAAGTGATTCTCGTCAGTCTCTGCTTGGGGCTACTTCAATAGGACACAAACCATAGCGATAGAACTTGGAACTACATTCTTGTGCCAAGTTTCAAAGAGCTAGCACAAACCGTGTTTGATTTAGAGTTCCAACTACATGTATCCATATAGGAGAAAACAGAGTGAAACCTAAACCTGAAAACGGTTACTGCAAAGGAACGGTTTAACCTAGAAGAAAAGAAATTTGGTGAGCCAAGTGGGACTGGTGTACGGATCATTACCTGCAAGTATCATCAAGATTGGGGTGAAAAAATGTTTGCTGAGATTTCAGGAAACTCGTAGTTTTTTGGAAGCTTGGCAACCCATTCAATGAAAGTGATTCTCGTCAGTCTCTGCTTGGGGCTACATCAGTAGCACACAAACCATAGCGATAGAACCTGGAACTACATTATTGTGCCAAGTTTCAAAGAGCTAGCACAAACCGTGTTTGATTTAGAGTTCCAACTACATGTATCCATATAGGAGAAAACAGAGGTGAAACCTAAACATGAAAACGGTTACTGCAAAGGAACGGTTTAACCTAGAAGAACGAAATTTGGTGAGGCAAGTGGGATTGGTGTACTGATCATTACCTGCCAGTATCATCAAGATTGGGTGAAAAAATGTTTGCTGAGATTTCAGGAAACTCGTAGTTTTTTGGAAGCTTGGCAACCCCATTCAATGAAAGTGATTCTCGTCAGTCTCTGCTTGGGGCTACTTCAATAAGACACAAACCATAGCGATAGAACTTGGAACTACATTCTTGTGCCTCGTTTCAAAGAGCTAGCACAAACCGTGTTTCATTTAGAGTTCCAACTACATGTATCCATATAGGAGAAAACAGAGTGAAACCTAAACATGAAAACGGTTACTGCAAATGAACGGTTTAACCTAGAAGAAAGAAATTTGGTGAGCCAAGTGGGACTGGTGTCCGGATCATTACCTGCAAGTATCTTCAAGATTGGGTGAAAAAATGTTTGCTGAGATTTCAGGAAACTCGTAGTTTTTTGGAAGCTTGGCAACCCCATTCAATGAAAGTGATTCTCGGCAGTCTCTGCTTGGGGCTACTTCAGTAGGACACAAACCATAGCGATAGAACTTGGAACTACATTCTTGTGCCAAGTTTCAAAGAGCTAGCACAAACCGTGTTTGATTTAGAGTTCCAACTACATGTATCCATATAGGAGAAAACAGAGTGAAACCTAAAAATGAAAACGGTTACTGCAAAGGAACGGTTTAACCAAGAAGAACGAAATTTGGTGAGGCAAGTGGGATTGGTGTACTGATCATTACCTGCCAGTATCATCTAGATTGGGTGAAAAAATGTTTGCTGAGATTTCAGGAAACTCGTAGTTTTTTGGAAGCTTGGCAACCCATTCAATGAAAGTGATTCTCGTCAGTGTCTGCTTGGGGCTACTTAAGTAGCACACAAACCATAGCGATAGAACCTGGAACTACATTATTGTGCCAAGTTTCAAAGAGCTAGCACAAACCGTGTTTGATTTAGAGTTCCAACTACATGTATCCATATAGGAGAAAACAGAGTGAAACCTAAACATGAAAACGGTTACTGCAAATGAACGGTTTAACCTAGAAGAAAGAAATTTGGTGAGCCAAGTGGGACTGGAGTACGGATCATTACCTGCAAGGATCATCAAGATTGGGTGAAAAAATGTTTGCTGAGATTTCAGGAAACTCGTAGTTTTTTGGAAGCTTGGCAACCCCTTTCAATGAAAGTGATTCTCCTCAGTCTCTGCTTGGGGCTACTTCAATAGGACACAAACCATAGCGATAGAACTTGGAACTACATTCTTGTGCCAAGTTTCAAAGAGCTAGCACAAACCGTGTTTGATTTAGAGTTCCAACTACATGTATCCATATAGGAGAAAACAGAGTGAAACCTAAATATGAAAACGGTTACTACAAAGGAACGGTTTAACCAAGATGAACGAAATTTGGTGAGCCAAGTGGGATTGGTGCACTGATCATTACCTGCCAGTATCATCAAGATTGGGTGAAAAAATGTTTGCTGAGATTTCAGGAAACTCGTAGTTTTTTGGAAGCTTGGCAACCCCATTCAATGAAAGTGATTCTCGTCAGTCTCTGCTTGGGGCTACTTCAATAGGACACAAACCATAGCGATAGAACTTGGAACTACATTCTTGTGCTAAGTTTCAAAGAGCTAGCACAAACCGTGTTTGATTTAGAGTTCCAACTACATGTATCCATATAGGAGAAAACAGAGTGAAACCTAAATATGAAAACGGTTACTGCAAATGAACGGTTTAACCTAGAAGAAAGAAATTTGGTGAGCCAAGTGGGACTGGTGTCCGGATCATTACCTGCAAGTATCATCAAGATTGGGTGAAAAAATGTTTGCTGAGATTTCAGGAAACTCGTAGTTTTTTGGAAGCTTGGCAACCTCTTTCAATGAAAGTGATTCTCGTCAGTCTCTGCTTGGGGCTACTTCAATAGGACACAAACCATAGCGATAGAACTTGGAACTACACTCTTTTGCGAAGTTTCAAAGAGCTAGCACAAACCGTGTTTGATTTAGAGTTCCAACCTCATGTATCCATATAGGAGAAAACAGAGTGAAACCTAAACCTGAAAACGGTTACTGCAAATGAACGGTTCTACCTAGAAGAAAGAAATTTGGTGAGCCAAGTGGGACTGGTGTACGGATCATTACCTGCAAGTATCATCAAGATTGGCTGAAAAAATGTTTGCTGAGATTTCAGGAAACTCGTAGTTTTTTGGAAGCTTGGCAACCCCTTTCAATGAAAGTGATTCTCGGGAGTCTCTGCTTGGGGATACTTCAGTAGGACACAAACCATAGCGATAGAACTTGGAACTACATTCTTGTGCCAAGTTTCAAAGAGCTAGCACAAACCGTGTTTGATTTAGAGTTCCAACTACATGTATCCATATAGGAGAAAACAGAGTGAAACCTAAAAATGAAAACGGTTACTGCAAAGGAACGGTTTAACCTAGAAGAACGAAATTTGGTGAGCCAAGTGGGATTGGTGTACTGATCATTACCTGCCAGTATCATCAAGATTGGGTGAAAAAATGTTTGCTGAGATTTCAAGAAACTCGTAGTTTTTTGGAAGCTTGGCAACCCCATTCAATGAAAGTGATTCTCGTCAGTCTCTGCTTGGGGCTACTTCAGTAGGACACAAACCATAGCGATAAAACCTGGAACTACATTATTGTGCCAAGTTTCAAAGAGCTAGCACAAACCGTGTTTGATTTAGAGTTCCAACTACATGTATCCATATAGGAGAAAACAGAGTGAAACCTAAAAATGAAAACGGTTACTACAAAGGAACGGTTTAACCAAGATGAACGAATTTGGTGAGCCAAGTGGGATTGGTGCACTGATCATTACCTGCCAGTATTATCAAGATTGGGTGAGAAAATGTTTGCTGAGATTTCAGGAAACTCGTAGTTTTTTGGAAGCTTGGCAACCCCTTTCAATGAAAGTGATTCTCGTCAGTCTCTGCTTGGGGCTACTTCAATAGGACACAAACCATAGCGATAGAACGTGGAACTACATTCTTGTGCCAAGTTTCAAAGAGCTAGCACAAACCGTGTTTGATTTAGAGTTCCAACTACATGTATCCATATAGGAGAAAACAGAGTGAAACCTAAACATGAAAACGGTTACTGCAAATGAACGGTTTAACCTAGAAGAAAGAAATTTGGTGAGCCAAGTGGGACTGGTGTACGGATCATTACCTGCAAGTATCATCAAGATTGGGTGAAAAAATGTTTGCTGAGATTTCAGGAAACTCGTAGTTTTTTGGAAGCTTGGCAACCCCTTTCAATGAAAGTGATTCTCCTCAGTCTCTGCTTGGGGCTACTTCAGTAGGACACAAACCATAGCGATAGAACTTGGAACTACATTCTTGTGCCAAGTTTCAAAGAGCTAGCACAAACCGTGTTTGATTTAGAGTTCCAACTACATGTATCCATATAGGAGAAAACAGAGTGAAACCTAAATATGAAAACGGTTACTACAAAGGAACGGTTTAACCAAGATGAACGAAATTTGGTGAGCCAAGTGGGATTGGTGCACTGATCATTACCTGCCAGTATCATCAAGATTGGGTGAAAAAATGTTTGCTGAGATTTCAGGAAACTCGTAGTTTTTTGGAAGCTTGGCAACCCCATTCAATGAAAGTGATTCTCGTCAGTCTCTGCTTGGGGCTACTTCAATAGGACACAAACCATAGCGATAGAACTTGGAACTACATTCTTGTGCTAAGTTTCAAAGAGCTAGCACAAACCGTGTTTGATTTAGAGTTCCAACTACATGTATCCATATAGGAGAAAACAGAGTGAAACCTAAATATGAAAACGGTTACTGCAAATGAACGGTTTAACCTAGAAGAAAGAAATTTGGTGAGCCAAGTGGGACTGGTGTCCGGATCATTACCTGCAAGTATCATCAAGATTGGGTGAAAAAATGTTTGCTGAGATTTCAGGAAACTCGTAGTTTTTTGGAAGCTTGGCAACCTCTTTCAATGAAAGTGATTCTCGTCAGTCTCTGCTTGGGGCTACTTCAATAGGACACAAACCATAGCGATAGAACTTGGAACTACACTCTTTTGCGAAGTTTCAAAGAGCTAGCACAAACCGTGTTTGATTTAGAGTTCCAACCTCATGTATCCATATAGGAGAAAACAGAGTGAAACCTAAACCTGAAAACGGTTACTGCAAATGAACGGTTCTACCTAGAAGAAAGAAATTTGGTGAGCCAAGTGGGACTGGTGTACGGATCATTACCTGCAAGTATCATCAAGATTGGCTGAAAAAATGTTTGCTGAGATTTCAGGAAACTCGTAGTTTTTTGGAAGCTTGGCAACCCCTTTCAATGAAAGTGATTCTCGGGAGTCTCTGCTTGGGGATACTTCAGTAGGACACAAACCATAGCGATAGAACTTGGAACTACATTCTTGTGCCAAGTTTCAAAGAGCTAGCACAAACCGTGTTTGATTTAGAGTTCCAACTACATGTATCCATATAGGAGAAAACAGAGTGAAACCTAAAAATGAAAACGGTTACTGCAAAGGAACGGTTTAACCTAGAAGAACGAAATTTGGTGAGCCAAGTGGGATTGGTGTACTGATCATTACCTGCCAGTATCATCAAGATTGGGTGAAAAAATGTTTGCTGAGATTTCAAGAAACTCGTAGTTTTTTGGAAGCTTGGCAACCCCATTCAATGAAAGTGATTCTCGTCAGTCTCTGCTTGGGGCTACTTCAGTAGGACACAAACCATAGCGATAAAACCTGGAACTACATTATTGTGCCAAGTTTCAAAGAGCTAGCACAAACCGTGTTTGATTTAGAGTTCCAACTACATGTATCCATATAGGAGAAAACAGAGTGAAACCTAAAAATGAAAACGGTTACTACAAAGGAACGGTTTAACCAAGATGAACGAATTTGGTGAGCCAAGTGGGATTGGTGCACTGATCATTACCTGCCAGTATTATCAAGATTGGGTGAGAAAATGTTTGCTGAGATTTCAGGAAACTCGTAGTTTTTTGGAAGCTTGGCAACCCCTTTCAATGAAAGTGATTCTCGTCAGTCTCTGCTTGGGGCTACTTCAATAGGACACAAACCATAGCGATAGAACGTGGAACTACATTCTTGTGCCAAGTTTCAAAGAGCTAGCACAAACCGTGTTTGATTTAGAGTTCCAACTACATGTATCCATATAGGAGAAAACAGAGTGAAACCTAAACATGAAAACGGTTACTGCAAATGAACGGTTTAACCTAGAAGAAAGAAATTTGGTGAGCCAAGTGGGACTGGTGTACGGATCATTACCTGCAAGTATCATCAAGATTGGGTGAAAAAATGTTTGCTGAGATTTCAGGAAACTCGTAGTTTTTTGGAAGCTTGGCAACCCCTTTCAATGAAAGTGATTCTCCTCAGTCTCTGCTTGGGGCTACTTCAGTAGGACACAAACCATAGCGATAGAACTTGGAACTACATTCTTGTGCCAAGTTTCAAAGAGCTAGCACAAACCGTGTTTGATTTAGAGTTCCAACTACATGTATCCATATAGGAGAAAACAGAGTGAAACCTAAAAATGAAAACGGTTACTGCAAAGGAACGGTTTAACCTAGAAGAACGAAATTTGGTGAGCCAAGTGGGATTGGTGTACTGATCATTACCTGCCAGTATCATCAAGATTGGGTGAAAAAATGTTTGCTGAGATTTCAGGAAACTCGTAGTTTATTGGAAGCTTAGCAACCACATTCAATGAAAGTGATTATCGTCAGTGTCTGCTTGGGGCTACTTCAGTAGCACACAAACCATAGCGATAGAACCTGGAACTACATTATTGTGCCAAGTTTCAAAGAGCTAGCACAAACCATGTTTGATTTAGAGTTCCAACTACATGTATCCATATAGGAGAAAACAGAGTGAAACCTAAACATGAAAACGGTTACTGCAAATGAACGGTTTAACCTAGAAGAAAGAAATTTGGTGAGCCAAGTGGGACTGGTGTACGGATCATTACCTGCAAGTATCATCAAGATTGGGTGAAAAAATGTTTGCTGAGATTTCAGGAAACTCGTAGTTTTTGGAAGCTTGGCAACCGCTTTCAATGAAAGTGATTCTCGTCAGTCTCTGCTTGGGGCTACTTCAATAGGACACAAACCATAGCGATAGAACTTGAACTACATTCTTGTGCGAAGTTTCAAAGAGCTAGCACAAACCGTGTTTGATTTAGAGTTCCAACTACATGTATCCATATAGGAGAAAACAGAGTGAAACCTAAACCTGAAAACGGTTACTGCAAAGGAACGGTTTAACCTAGAAGAAAGAAATTTGGTGAGCCAAGTGGGACTGGTGTACGGATCATTACCTGCAAGTATCATCAAGATTGGGTGAAAAAATGTTTGCTGAGATTTCAGGAAACTCGTAGTTTTTTGGAAGCTTGGCAACCCCATTCAATGAAAGTGATTCTCGTCAGTCTCTGCTTGGGGCTACTTCAGTAGCACACAAACCATAGCGATAGAACCTGGAACTACATTATTGTGCCAAGTTTCAAAGAGCTAGCACAAACCGTGTTTGATTTAGAATTCCAACTACATGTATCCATATAGGAGAAAACAGAGTGAAACCTAAAAATGAAAACGGTTACTGCAAAGGAACGGTTTAACCTAGAAGAACGAAATTTGGTGAGCCAAGTGGGATTGGTGTATTGATCATTACCTGCCAGTATCATCAAGATTGGGTTGAAAAAATGTTTGCTGAGATTTCCAAGAAACTCGTAGTTTTTTGGAAGCTTGGCAACCCCATTCAATGAAAGTGATTCTCGTCAGTCTCTGCTTGGGGCTACTTCAGTAGGACACAAACCATAGCGATAAAACCTGGAACTACATTATTGTGCCAAGTTTCAAAGAGCTAGCACAAACCGTGTTTGATTTAGAGTTCCAACTACATGTATCCATATAGGAGAAAACAGAGTGAAACCTAAAAATGAAAACGGTTACTACAAAGGAACGGTTTAACCAAGATGAACGAATTTGGTGAGCCAAGTGGGATTGGTGCACTGATCATTACCTGCCAGTATTATCAAGATTGGGTGAGAAAATGTTTGCTGAGATTTCAGGAAACTCGTAGTTTTTTGGAAGCTTGGCAACCCCTTTCAATGAAAGTGATTCTCGTCAGTCTCTGCTTGGGGCTACTTCAATAGGACACAAACCATAGCGATAGAACGTGGAACTACATTCTTGTGCCAAGTTTCAAAGAGCTAGCACAAACCGTGTTTGATTTAGAGTTCCAACTACATGTATCCATATAGGAGAAAACAGAGTGAAACCTAAACATGAAAACGGTTACTGCAAATGAACGGTTTAACCTAGAAGAAAGAAATTTGGTGAGCCAAGTGGGACTGGTGTACGGATCATTACCTGCAAATATCATCAAGATTGGGTGAAAAAATGTTTGCTGAGATTTCAGGAAACTCGTAGTTTTTTGGAAGCTTGGCAACCGCTTTCAATGAAAGTGATTCTCCTCAGTCTCTGCTTGGGGCTACTTCAATAGGACACAAACCATAGCGATAGAACTTGGAACTACATTCTTGTGCCAAGTTTCAAAGAGCTAGCACAAACCGTGTTTGATTTAGAGTTCCAACTACATGTATCCATATAGGAGAAAACAGAGTGAAACCTAAACCTGAAAACGGTTACTGCAAATGAACGGTTTTACCTAGAAGAAAGAAATTTGGTGAGCCAAGTGGGACTGGTGTACGGATCATTACCTGCAAGTATCATCAAGATTGGGTGAAAAAATGTTTGCTGAGATTTCAGGAAACTCGTAGTTTTTTGGAAGCTTGGCAACCCCTTTCAATGAAAGTGATTCTCCTCAGTCTCTGCTTGGGGCTACTTCAGTAGGACACAAACCATAGCGATAGAACTTGGAACTACATTCTTGTGCCAAGTTTCAAAGAGCTAGCACAAACCGTGTTTGATTTAGAGTTCCAACTACATGTATCCATATAGGAGAAAACAGAGTGAAACCTAAAAATGAAAACGGTTACTGCAAAGGAACGGTTTAACCTAGAAGAAAGAAATTTGGTGAGCCAAGTGGGACTGGTGTACGGATCATTACCTGCAAGTATCATCAAGATTGGGTGAAAAAATGTTTGCTGAGATTTCAGGAAACTCGTAGTTTTTTGGAAGCTTGGCAACCCCTTTCAATGAAAGTGATTCTCGTCAGTCTCTGCTTGGGGCTACTTCAATAGGACACAAACCATAGCGATAGAACTTGGAACTACATTCTTGTGCGAAGTTTCAAAGAGCTAGCACAAACCGTGTTTGATTTAGAGTTCCAACTACATGTATCCATATAGGAGAAAACAGAGTGAAACCTAAACCTGAAAACGGTTACTGCAAAGGAACGGTTTAACCTAGAAGAAAGAAATTTGGTGAGCCAAGTGGGACTGGTGTACGGATCATTACCTGCAAGTATCATCAAGATTGGGTGAAAAAATGTTTGCTGAGATTTCAGGAAACTCGTAGTTTTTTGGAAGCTTGGCAACCCATTCAATGAAAGTGATTCTCGTCAGTCTCTGCTTGGGGCTACATCAGTAGCACACAAACCATAGCGATAGAACCTGGAACTACATTATTGTGCCAAGTTTCAAAGAGCTAGCACAAACCGTGTTTGATTTAGAGTTCCAACTACATGTATCCATATAGGAGAAAACAGAGTGAAACCTAAACATGAAAACGGTTACTGCAAATGAACGGTTTAACCTAGAAGAAAGAAATTTGGTGAGCCAAGTGGGACTGGTGTACGGATCATTACCTGCAAGTATCATCAAGATTGGGTGAAAAAATGTTTGCTGAGATTTCAGGAAACTCGTAGTTTTTTGGAAGCTTGGCAACCCCTTTCAATGAAAGTGATTCTCCTCAGTCTCTGCTTGGGGCTACTTCAATAGGACACAAACCATAGCGATAGAACTTGGAACTACATTCTTGTGCCAAGTTTCAAAGAGCTAGCACAAACCGTGTTTGATTTAGAGTTCCAACTACATGTATCCATATAGGAGAAAACAGAGTGAAACCTAAACCTGAAAACGGTTACTGCAAATGAACGGTTTTACCTAGAAGAAAGAAATTTGGTGAGCCAAGTGGGACTGGTGTACGGATCATTACCTGCAAGTATCATCAAGATTGGGTGAAAAAATGTTTGCTGAGATTTCAGGAAACTCGTAGTTTTTTGGAAGCTTGGCAACCCCTTTCAATGAAAGTGATTCTCGGCAGTCTCTGCTTGGGGCTACTTCAGTAGGACACAAACCATAGCGATAGAACTTGGAACTACATTCTTGTGCCAAGTTTCAAAGAGCTAGCACAAACTGTGTTTGATTTAGAGTTCCAACTACATGTATCCATATAGGAGAAAACAGAGTGAAACCTAAAAATGAAAACGGTTACTGCAAAGGAACGGTTTAACCAAGAAGAACGAAATTTGGTGAGGCAAGTGGGATTGGTGTACTGATCATTACCTGCCAGTATCATCTAGATTGGGTGAAAAAATGTTTGCTGAGATTTCAGGAAACTCGTAGTTTTTTGGAAGCTTGGCAACCCATTCAATGAAAGTGATCCTCGTCAGTGTCTGCTTGGGGCTACTTAAGTAGCAAACAAACCATAGCGATAGAACCTGGAACTACATTATTGTGCCAAGTTTCAAAGAGCTAGCACAAACCGTGTTTGATTTAGAGTTCCAACTACATGTATCCATATAGGAGAAAACAGAGTGAAACCTAAACATGAAAACGGTTACTGCAAATGAACGGTTTAACCTAGAAGAAAGAAATTTGGTGAGCCAAGTGGGACTGGTGTTCGGATCATTACCTGCAAGTATCATCAAGATTGGGTGAAAAAATGTTTGCTGAGATTTCAGGAAACTCGTAGTTTTTTGGAAGCTTGGCAACCCCTTTCAATGAAAGTGATTCTCCTCAGTCTCTGCTTGGGGCTACTTCAATAGGACACAAACCATAGCGATAGAACTTGGAACTACATTCTTGTGCCAAGTTTCAAAGAGCTAGCACAAACCGTGTTTTAATTTAGAGTTCCAACTACATGTATCCATATAGGAGAAAACAGAGTGAAACCTAAAAATGAAAACGGTTACTGCAAAGGAACGGTTTAACCTAGAAGAACGAAATTTGGTGAGCCAAGTGGGATTGGTGTACTGATCATTACCTGCCAGTATCATCAAGATTGGGTGAAAAAATGTTTGCTGAGATTTCAGGAAACTCGTAGTTTTTTGGAAGCTTGGCAACCCCATTCAATGAAAGTGATTCTCGTCAGTCTCTGCTTGGGGCTACTTCAATAGGACACAAACCATAGCGATAGAACTTGGAACTACATTCTTGTGCTAAGTTTCAAAGAGCTAGCACAAACCGTGTTTGATTTAGAGTTCCAACTACATGTATCCATATAGGAGAAAACAGTGAAACCTAAACATGAAAACGGTTACTGCAAATGAACGGTTTAACCTAGAAGAAAGAAATTTGGTGAGCCAAGTGGGACTGGTGTCCGGATCATTACCTGCAAGTATCATCAAGATTGGGTGAAAAAATGTTTGCTGAGATTTCAGGAAACTCGTAGTTTTTTGGAAGCTTGGCAACCCCTTTCAATGAAAGTGATTCTCGTCAGTCTCTGCTTGGGGCTACTTCAATAGGACACAAACCATAGCGATAGAACTTGGAACTACATTCTTGTGCGAAGTTTCAAAGAGCTAGCACAAACCGTGTTTGATTTAGAGTTCCAACTACATGTATCCATATAGGAGAAAACAGAGTGAAACCTAAACCTGAAAACGGTTACTGCAAAGGAACGGTTTAACCTAGAAGAAAGAAATTTGGTGAGCCAAGTGGGACTGGTGTACGGATCATTACCTGCAAGTATCATCAAGATTGGGTGAAAAAATGTTTGCTGAGATTTCAGGAAACTCGTAGTTTTTTGGAAGCTTGGCAACCCATTCAATGAAAGTGATTCTCGTCAGTCTCTGCTTGGGGCTACATCAGTAGCACACAAACCATAGCGATAGAACCTGGAACTACATTATTGTGCCAAGTTTCAAAGAGCTAGCACAAACCGTGTTTGATTTAGAGTTCCAACTACATGTATCCATATAGGAGAAAACAGAGTGAAACCTAAACATGAAAACGGTTACTGCAAATGAACGGTTTAACCTAGAAGAAAGAAATTTGGTGAGCCAAGTGGGACTGGTGTCCGGATCATTACCTGCAAGTATCATCAAGATTGGGTGAAAAAATGTTTGCTGAGATTTCAGGAAACTCGTAGTTTTTTGGAAGCTTGGCAACCCCTTTCAATGAAAGTGATTCTCGTCAGTCTCTGCTTGGGGCTACTTCAATAGGACACAAACCATAGCGATAGAACTTGGAACTACATTCTTGTGCCAAGTTTCAAAGAGCTAGCACAAACCGTGTTTGATTTAGAGTTCCAACTACATGTATCCATATAGGAGAAAACAGAGTGAAACCTAAACCTGAAAACGGTTACTGCAAATGAACCTTTTTACCTAGAAGAAAGAAATTTGGTGAGCCAAGTGGGACTGGTGTACGGATCATTACCTGCAAGTATCATCAAGATTGGGTGAAAAAATGTTTGCTGAGATTTCAGGAAACTCGTAGTTTTTTGGAAGCTTGGCAACCCCTTTCAATGAAAGTGATTCTCGGCAGTCTCTGCTTGGGGCTACTTCAGTAGGACACAAACCATAGCGATAGAACTTGGAACTACATTCTTGTGCCAAGTTTCAAAGAGCTAGCACAAACCGTGTTTGATTTAGAATTCCAACTACATGTATCCATATTGGAGAAAACAGAGTGAAACCTAAACATGAAAACGGTTACTACAAAGGAACGGTTTAACCAAGATGAACGAAATTTGGTGAGCCAAGTGGGATTGGTGCACTGATCATTACCTGCCAGTATCATCAAGATTGGGTGAAAAAAATGTTTGCTGAGATTTCAGGAAACTCGTAGTTTTTTGGAAGCTTGGCAACCCCATTCAATGAAAGTGATTCTCGTCAGTCTCTGCTTGGGGCTACTTCAATAGGACACAAACCATAGCGATAGAACTTGGAACTACATTCTTGTGCTAAGTTTCAAAGAGCTAGCACAAACCGTGTTTGATTTAGAGTTCCAACTACATGTATCCATATAGGAGAAAACAGAGTGAAACCTAAATATGAAAACGGTTACTGCAAATGAACGGTTTAACCTAGAAGAAAGAAATTTGGTGAGCCAAGTGGGACTGGTGTCCGGATCATTACCTGCAAGTATCATCAAGATTGGGTGAAAAAATGTTTGCTGAGATTTCAGGAAACTCGTAGTTTTTTGGAAGCTTGGCAACCCCTTTCAATGAAAGTGATTCTCGTCAGTCTCTGCTTGGGGCTACTTCAATAGGACACAAACCATAGCGATAGAACTTGGAACTACATTCTTGTGCCAAGTTTCAAAGAGCTAGCACAAACCGTGTTTGATTTAGAGTTCCAACTACATGTATCCATATAGGAGAAAACAGAGTGAAACCTAAACCTGAAAACGGTTACTGCAAATGAACGGTTTAACCTAGAAGAAAGAAATTTGGTGAGCCAAGTGGGACTGGTGTACGGATCATTACCTGCAAGTATCATCAAGATTGGGTGAAAAAATGTTTGCTGAGATTTCAGGAAACTCGTAGTTTTTTGGAAGCTTGGCAACCCATTCAATGAAAGTGATTCTCGTCAGTCTCTGCTTGGGGCTACATCAGTAGCACACAAACCATAGCGATAGAACCTGGAACTACATTATTGTGCCAAGTTTCAAAGAGCTAGCACAAACCGTGTTTGATTTAGAGTTCCAACTACATGTATCCATATAGGAGAAAACAGAGTGAAACCTAAACATGAAAACGGTTACTGCAAATGAACGGTTTTACCTAGAAGAAAGAAATTTGGTGAGCCAAGTGGGACTGCTGTACGGATCATTACCTGCAAGTATCATCAAGATTGGCTGAAAAAATGTTTGCTGAGATTTCAGGAAACTCGTAGTTTTTTGGAAGCTTGGCAACCCCTTTCAATGAAAGTGATTCTCGGGAGTCTCTGCTTGGGGCTACTTCAGTAGGACACAAACCATAGCGATAGAACTTGGAACTACATTCTTGTGCTAAGTTTCAAAGAGCTAGCACAAACCGTGTTTGATTTAGAGTTCCAACTACATGTATCCATATAGGAGAAAACAGAGTGAAACCTAAAAATGAAAACGGTTACTGCAAAGGAACGGTTTAACCTAGAAGAACGAAATTTGGTGAGCCAAGTGGGATTGGTGCACTGATCATTACCTGCCAGTATCATCAAGATTGGGTGAAAAAATGTTTGCTGAGATTTCAGGAAACTCGTAGTTTTTTGGAAGCTTGGCAACCCCATTCAATGAAAGTGATTCTCGTCAGTCTCTGCTTGGGGCTACTTCAATAAGACACAAACCATAGCGATAGAACTTGGAACTACATTCTTGTGCCACGTTTCAAAAGCTAGCACAAACCGTGTTTCATTTAGAGTTCCAACTACATGTATCCATATAGGAGAAAACAGAGTGAAACCTAAACATGAAAACGGTTACTGCAAATGAACGGTTTAACCTAGAAGAAAGAAATTTGGTGAGCCAAGTGGGACTGGTGTCCGGATCATTACCTGCAAGTATCTTCAAGATTGGGTGAAAAAATGTTTGCTGAGATTTCAGGAAACTCGTAGTTTTTTGGAAGCTTGGCAACCCCATTCAATGAAAGTGATTCTCGGCAGTCTCTGCTTGGGGCTACTTCAGTAGGACACAAACCATAGCGATAGAACTTGGAACTACATTCTTGTGCCAAGTTTCAAAGAGCTAGCACAAACCGTGTTTGATTTAGAGTTCCAACTACATGTATCCATATAGGAGAAAACAGAGTGAAACCTAAACCTGAAAACGGTTACTGCAAAGGAACGGTTTAACCAAGAAGAACGAAATTTGGTGAGGCAAGTGGGATTGGTGTACTGATCATTACCTGCCAGTATCATCTAGATTGGGTGAAAAAATGTTTGCTGAGATTTCAGGAAACTCGTAGTTTTTTGGAAGCTTGGCAACCCATTCAATGAAAGTGATTCTCGTCAGTGTCTGCTTGGGGCTACTTAAGTAGCACACAAACCATAGCGATAGAACCTGGAACTACATTATTGTGCCAAGTTTCAAAGAGCTAGCACAAACCGTGTTTGATTTAGAGTTCCAACTACATGTATCCATATAGGAGAAAACAGAGTGAAACCTAAACATGAAAACGGTTACTGCAAATGAACGGTTTAACCTAGAAGAAAGAAATTTGGTGAGCCAAGTGGGACTGGAGTACGGATCATTACCTGCAAGTATCATCAAGATTGGGTGAAAAAATGTTTGCTGAGATTTCAGGAAACTCGTAGTTTTTTGGAAGCTTGGCAACCCCTTTCAATGAAAGTGATTCTCCTCAGTCTCTGCTTGGGGCTACTTCAATAGGACACAAACCATAGCGATAGAACTTGGAACTACATTCTTGTGCCAAGTTTCAAAGAGCTAGCACAAACCGTGTTTGATTTAGAGTTACAACTACATGTATCCATATAGGAGAAAACAGAGTGAAACCTAAAAATGAAAACGGTTACTGCAAAGGAACGGTTTAACCTAGAAGAACGAAATTTGGTGAGCCAAGTGGGATTGGTGTACTGATCATTACCTGCCAGTATCATCAAGATTGGGTGAAAAAATGTTTGCTGAGATTTCAGGAAACTCGTAGTTTTTTGGAAGCTTGGCAACCCCATTCAATGAAAGTGATTCTCGTCAGTCTCTGCTTGGGGCTACTTCAGTAGCACACAAACCATAGCGATAGAAACTGGAACTACATTATTGTGCCAAGTTTCAAAGAGCTAGCACAAACCGTGTTTGATTTAGAATTCCAACTACATGTATCCATATAGGAGAAAACAGAGTGAAACCTAAAAATGAAAACGGTTACTACAAAGGAACGGTTTAACCAAGATGAACGAAATTTGGTGAGCCAAGTGGGATTGGTGCACTGATCATTACCTGCCAGTATCATCAAGATTGGGTGAAAAAATGTTTGCTGAGATTTCAGGAAACTCGTAGTTTTTTGGAAGCTTGGCAACCCCATTCAATGAAAGTGATTCTCGTCAGTCTCTGCTTGGGGCTACTTCAATAGGACACAAACCATAGCGATAGAACTTGGAACTACATTCTTGTGCTAAGTTTCAAAGAGCTAGCACAAACCGTGTTTGATTTAGAGTTCCAACTACATGTATCCATATAGGAGAAAACAGAGTGAAACCTAAATATGAAAACGGTTACTGCAAATGAACGGTTTAACCTAGAAGAAAGAAATTTGGTGAGCCAAGTGGGACTGGTGTCCGGATCATTACCTGCAAGTATCATCAAGATTGGGTGAAAAAATGTTTGCTGAGATTTCAGGAAACTCGTAGTTTTTTGGAAGCTTGGCAACCTCTTTCAATGAAAGTGATTCTCGTCAGTCTCTGCTTGGGGCTACTTCAATAGGACACAAACCATAGCGATAGAACTTGGAACTACATTCTTGTGCGAAGTTTCAAAGAGCTAGCACAAACCGTGTTTGATTTAGAGTTCCAACTACATGTATCCATATAGGAGAAAACAGAGTGAAACCTAAACCTGAAAACGGTTACTGCAAATGAACGGTTTTACCTAGAAGAAAGAAATTTGGTGAGCCAAGTGGGACTGCTGTACGGATCATTACCTGCAAGTATCATCAAGATTGGCTGAAAAAATGTTTGCTGAGATTTCAGGAAACTCGTAGTTTTTTGGAAGCTTGGCAACCCCTTTCAATGAAAGTGATTCTCGGGAGTCTCTGCTTGGGGCTACTTCAGTAGGACACAAACCATAGCGATAGAACTTGGAACTACATTCTTGTGCCAAGTTTCAAAGAGCTAGCACAAACCGTGTTTGATTTAGAGTTCCAACTACATGTATCCATATAGGAGAAAACAGAGTGAAACCTAAAAATGAAAACGGTTACTGCAAAAGAACGGTTTAACCTAGAAGAACGAAATTTGGTGAGGCAAGTGGGATTGGTGTACTGATCATTACCTGCCAGTATCATCAAGATTGGGTGAAAAAATGTTTGCTGAGATTTCAGGAAACTCGTAGTTTTTTGGAAGCTTGGCAAACCCATACAATGAAAGTGATTCTCGTCAGTGTCTGCTTGGGGCTACTTCAGTAGCACACAAACCATAGCGATAGAACCTGGAACTACATTATTGTGCCAAGTTTCAAAGAGCTAGCACAAACCGTGTTTGATTTAGAGTTCCAACTACATGTATCCATATAGGAGAAAACAGCGTGAAACCTAAACATGAAAACGGTTACTGCAAATGAACGGTTTAACCTAGAAGAAAGAAATTTGGTGAGCCAAGTGGGACTGGTGTACGGATAATTTCCTGCAAGTATCATCAAGATTGGGTGAAAAAATGTTTGCTGAGATTTCAGGAAACTCGTAGTTTTTTGTAAGGTTGGCAACCCCTTTCAATGAAAGTGATTCTCGTCAGTCTCTGCTTGGGGCTACTTCAATAGGACACAAACCATAGCGATAGAACTTGGAACTACATTCTTGTGCCAAGTTTCAAAGAGCTAGCACAAACCGTGTTTGATTTAGAGTTCCAACTACATGTATCCATATAGGAGAAAACAGAGTGAAACCTAAAAATGAAAACGGTTACTGCAAAGGAACGGTTTAACCTAGAAGAACGAAATTTGGTGAGCCAAGTGGGATTGGTGTACTGATCATTACCTGCCAGTATCATCAAGATTGGGTGAAAAAATGTTTGCTGAGATTTCAGGAAACTCGTAGTTTTTTGGAAGCTTGGCAACCCCATTCAATGAAAGTGATTCTCGTCAGTCTCTGCTTGGGGCTACTTCAGTAGCACACAAACCATAGCGATAGAACCTGGAACTACATTATTGTGCCAAGTTTCAAAGAGCTAGCACAAACCGTGTTTGATTTAGAATTCCAACTACATGTATCCATATAGGAGAAAACAGAGTGAAACCTAAAAATGAAAACGGTTACTGCAAAGGAACGGTTTAACCAAGAAGAACGAAATTTGGTGAGCCAAGTGGGATTGGTGTATTGATCATTACCTGCCAGTATCATCAAGATAGGGTGAAAAAATGTTTGCTGAGATTTCAAGAAACTCGTAGTTTTTAGGAAGCTTGGCAACCCCATTCAATGAAAGTGATTCTCGTCAGTCTCTGCTTGGGGCTACTTCAGTAGGACACAAACCATAGCGATAAAACCTGGAACTACATTATTGTGCCAAGTTTCAAAGAGCTAGCACAAACCGTGTTTGATTTAGAGTTCCAACTACATGTATCCATATAGGAGAAAACAGAGTGAAACCTAAAAATGAAAACGGTTACTACAAAGGAACGGTTTAACCAAGATGAACGAATTTGGTGAGCCAAGTGGGATTGGTGCACTGATCATTGCCTGCCAGTATTATCAAGATTGGGTGAGAAAATGTTTGCTGAGATTTCAGGAAACTCGTAGTTTTTTGGAAGCTTGGCAACCCCTTTCAATGAAAGTGATTCTCGTCAGTCTCTGCTTGGGGCTACTTCAATAGGACACAAACCATAGCGATAGAACGTGGAACTACATTCTTGTGCCAAGTTTCAAAGAGCTAGCACAAACCGTGTTTGATTTAGAGTTCCAACTACATGTATCCATATAGGAGAAAACAGAGTGAAACCTAAACATGAAAACGGTTACTGCAAATGAACGGTTTAACCTAGAAGAAAGAAATTTGGTGAGCCAAGTGGGAGTGGTGTCCGGATCATTACCTGCAAGTATCATCAAGATTGGGTGAAAAAATGTTTGCTGAGATTTCAGGAAACTCGTAGTTTTTTGGAAGCTTGGCAACCCCTTTCAATGAAAGTGATTCTCGTCAGTCTCTGCTTGGGGCTACTTCAATAGGACACAAACCATAGCGATAGAACTTGGAACTACATTCTTGTGCCAAGTTTCAAAGAGCTAGCACAAACCGTGTTTGATTTAGAGTTCCAACTACATGTATCCATATAGGAGAAAACAGAGTGAAACCTAAACCTGAAAACGGTTACTGCAAATGAACGGTTTAACCTAGAAGAAAGAAATTTGGTGAGCCAAGTGGTACTGGTGTACGGATCATTACCTGCAAGTATCATCAAGATTGGCTGAAAAAATGTTTGCTGAGATTTCAGGAAACTCGTAGTTTTTTGGAAGCTTGGCAACCCCTTTCAATGAAAGTGATTCTCGGGAGTCTCTGCTTGGGGCTACTTCAGTAGGACACAAACCATAGCGATAGAACTTGGAACTACATTCTTGTGCCAAGTTTCAAAGAGCTAGCACAAACCGTGTTTGATTTAGAGTTCCAACTACATGTATCCATATAGGAGAAAACAGAGTGAAACCTAAAAATGAAAACGGTTACTGCAAAGGAACGGTTTAACCTAGAAGAACGAAATTTGGTGAGCCAAGTGGGATTGGTGCACTGATCATTACCTGCCAGTATCATCAAGATTGGGTGAAAAAATGTTTGCTGAGATTTCAGGAAACTCGTAGTTTTTTGGAAGCTTGGCAACCCCATTCAATGAAAGTGATTCTCGTCAGTCTCTGCTTGGGGCTACTTCAATAAGACACAAACCATAGCGATAGAACTTGGAACTACATTCTTGTGCCACGTTTCAAAGAGCTAGCACAAACCGTGTTTCATTTAGAGTTCCAACTACATGTATCCATATAGGAGAAAACAGAGTGAAACCTAAACATGAAAACGGTTACTGCAAATGAACGGTTTAACCTAGAAGAAAGAAATTTGGTGAGCCAAGTGGGACTGGTGTCCGGATCATTACCTGCAAGTATCTTCAAGATTGGGTGAAAAAATGTTTGCTGAGATTTCAGGAAACTCGTAGTTTTTTGGAAGCTTGGCAACCCCATTCAATGAAAGTGATTCTCGGCAGTCTCTGCTTGGGGCTACTTCAGTAGGACACAAACCATACCGATAGAACTTGGAACTACATTCTTGTGCCAAGTTTCAAAGAGCTAGCACAAACCGTGTTTGATTTAGAGTTCCAACTACATGTATCCATATAGGAGAAAACAGAGTGAAACCTAAAAATGAAAACGGTTACTGCAAAGGAACGGTTTAACCAAGAAGAACGAAATTTGGTGAGGCAAGTGGGATTGGTGTACTGATCATTACCTGCCAGTATCATCTAGATTGGGTGAAAAAATGTTTGCTGAGATTTCAGGAAACTCGTAGTTTTTTGGAAGCTTGGCAACCCATTCAATGAAAGTGATTCTCGTCAGTGTCTGCTTGGGGCTACTTAAGTAGCACACAAACCATAGCGATAGAACCTGGAACTACATTATTGTGCCAAGTTTCAAAGAGCTAGCACAAACCGTGTTTGATTTAGAGTTCCAACTACATGTATCCATATAGGAGAAAACAGAGTGAAACCTAAACATGAAAACGGTTACTGCAAATGAACGGTTTAACCTAGAAGAAAGAAATTTGGTGAGCCAAGTGGGACTGGAGTACGGATCATTACCTGCAAGTATCATCAAGATTGGGTGAAAAAATGTTTGCTGAGATTTCAGGAAACTCGTAGTTTTTTGGAAGCTTGGCAACCCCTTTCAATGAAAGTGATTCTCCTCAGTCTCTGCTTGGGGCTACTTCAATAGGACACAAACCATAGCGATAGAACTTGGAACTACATTCTTGTGCCAAGTTTCAAAGAGCTAGCACAAACCGTGTTTGATTTAGAGTTACAACTACATGTATCCATATAGGAGAAAACAGAGTGAAACCTAAAAATGAAAACGGTTACTGCAAAGGAACGGTTTAACCTAGAAGAACGAAATTTGGTGAGCCAAGTGGGATTGGTGTACTGATCATTACCTGCCAGTATCATCAAGATTGGGTGAAAAAATGTTTGCTGAGATTTCAGGAAACTCGTAGTTTTTTGGAAGCTTGGCAACCCCATTCAATGAAAGTGATTCTCGTCAGTCTCTGCTTGGGGCTACTTCAGTAGCACACAAACCATAGCGATAGAACCTGGAACTACATTATTGTGCCAAGTTTCAAAGAGCTAGCACAAACCGTGTTTGATTTAGAATTCCAACTACATGTATCCATATAGGAGAAAACAGAGTGAAACCTAAAAATGAAAACGGTTACTACAAAGAACGGTTTAACCAAGATGAACGAAATTTGGTGAGCCAAGTGGGATTGGTGCACTGATCATTACCTGCCAGTATCATCAAGATTGGGTGAAAAAATGTTTGCTGAGATTTCAGGAAACTCGTAGTTTTTTGGAAGCTTGGCAACCCCATTCAATGAAAGTGATTCTCGTCAGTCTCTGCTTGGGGCTACTTCAATAGGACACAAACCATAGCGATAGAACTTGGAACTACATTCTTGTGCTAAGTTTCAAAGAGCTAGCACAAACCGTGTTTGATTTAGAGTTCCAACTACATGTATCCATATAGGAGAAAACAGAGTGAAACCTAAATATGAAAACGGTTACTGCAAATGAACGGTTTAACCTAGAAGAAAGAAATTTGGTGAGCCAAGTGGGACTGGTGTCCGGATCATTACCTGCAAGTATCATCAAGATTGGGTGAAAAAATGTTTGCTGAGATTTCAGGAAACTCGTAGTTTTTTGGAAGCTTGGCAACCTCTTTCAATGAAAGTGATTCTCGTCAGTCTCTGCTTGGGGCTACTTCAATAGGACACAAACCATAGCGATAGAACTTGGAACTACATTCTTGTGCGAAGTTTCAAAGAGCTAGCACAAACCGTGTTTGATTTAGAGTTCCAACTACATGTATCCATATAGGAGAAAACAGAGTGAAACCTAAAAATGAAAACGGTTACTGCAAAGGAACGGTTTAACCTAGAAGAACGAAATTTGGTGAGGCAAGTGGGATTGGTGTACTGATCATTACCTGCCAGTATCATCAAGATTGGGTGAAAAAATGTTTGCTGAGATTTCAGGAAACTCGTAGTTTTTTGGAAGCTTGGCAAACCCATACAATGAAAGTGATTCTCGTCAGTGTCTGCTTGGGGCTACTTCAGTAGCACACAAACCATAGCGATAGAACCTGGAACTACATTCTTGTGCCAAGTTTCAAAGAGCTAGCACAAACCGTGTTTGATTTAGAGTTCCAACTACATGTATCCATATAGGAGAAAACAGCGTGAAACCTAAACATGAAAACGGTTACTGCAAATGAACGGTTTAACCTAGAAGAAAGAAATTTGGTGAGCCAAGTGGGACTGGTGTACGGATAATTTCCTGCAAGTATCATCAAGATTGGGTGAAAAAATGTTTGCTGAGATTTCAGGAAACTCGTAGTTTTTTGTAAGGTTGGCAACCCCTTTCAATGAAAGTGATTCTCGTCAGTCTCTGCTTGGGGCTACTTCAGTAGGACACAAACCATAGCGATAGAACTTGGAACTACATTCTTGTGCCAAGTTTCAAAGAGCTAGCACAAACCGTGTTTGATTTAGAGTTCCAACTACATGTATCCATATAGGAGAAAACAGAGTGAAACCTAAACCTGAAAACGGTTACTGCAAAGGAACGGTTTAACCAAGAAGAACGAAATTTGGTGAGGCAAGTGGGATTGGTGTACTGATCATTACCTGCCAGTATCATCTAGATTGGGTGAAAAAATGTTTGCTGAGATTTCAGGAAACTCGTAGTTTTTTGGAAGCTTGGCAACCCATTCAATGAAAGTGATTCTCGTCATTGTCTGCTTGGGGCTACTTAAGTAGCACACAAACCATAGCGATAGAACCTGGAACTACATTATTGTGCCAAGTTTCAAAGAGCTAGCACAAACCGTGTTTGATTTAGAGTTCCAACTACATGTATCCATATAGGAGAAAACAGAGTGAAACCTAAACATGAAAACGGTTACTGCAAATGAACGGTTTAACCTAGAAGAAAGAAATTTGGTGAGCCAAGTGGGACTGGAGTACGGATCATTACCTGCAAGTATCATCAAGATTGGGTGAAAAAATGTTTGCTGAGATTTCAGGAAACTCGTAGTTTTTTGGAAGCTTGGCAACCCCTTTCAATGAAAGTGATTCTCCTCAGTCTCTGCTTGGGGCTACTTCAATAGGACACAAACCATAGCGATAGAACTTGGAACTACATTCTTGTGCCAAGTTTCAAAGAGCTAGCACAAACCGTGTTTGATTTAGAGTTACAACTACATGTATCCATATAGGAGAAAACAGAGTGAAACCTAAAAATGAAAACGGTTACTGCAAAGGAACGGTTTAACCTAGAAGAACGAAATTTGGTGAGCCAAGTGGGATTGGTGTACTGATCATTACCTGCCAGTATCATCAAGATTGGGTGAAAAAATGTTTGCTGAGATTTCAGGAAACTCGTAGTTTTTTGGAAGCTTGGCAACCCCATTCAATGAAAGTGATTCTCGTCAGTCTCTGCTTGGGGCTACTTCAGTAGCACACAAACCATAGCGATAGAAACTGGAACTACATTATTGTGCCAAGTTTCAAAGAGCTAGCACAAACCGTGTTTGATTTAGAATTCCAACTACATGTATCCATATAGGAGAAAACAGAGTGAAATCTAAAAATGAAAACGGTTACTACAAAGGAACGGTTTAACCAAGATGAACGAAATTTGGTGAGCCAAGTGGGATTGGTGCACTGATCATTACCTGCCAGTATCATCAAGATTGGGTGAAAAAATGTTTGCTGAGATTTCAGGAAACTCGTAGTTTTTTGGAAGCTTGGCAACCCCATTCAATGAAAGTGATTCTCGTCAGTCTCTGCTTGGGGCTACTTCAATAGGACACAAACCATAGCGATAGAACTTGGAACTACATTCTTGTGCTAAGTTTCAAAGAGCTAGCACAAACCGTGTTTGATTTAGAGTTCCAACTACATGTATCCATATAGGAGAAAACAGAGTGAAACCTAAATATGAAAACGGTTACTGCAAATGAACGGTTTAACCTAGAAGAAAGAAATTTGGTGAGCCAAGTGGGACTGGTGTCCGGATCATTACCTGCAAGTATCATCAAGATTGGGTGAAAAAATGTTTGCTGAGATTTCAGGAAACTCGTAGTTTTTTGGAAGCTTGGCAACCTCTTTCAATGAAAGTGATTCTCGTCAGTCTCTGCTTGGGGCTACTTCAATAGGACACAAACCATAGCGATAGAACTTGGAACTACATTCTTGTGCGAAGTTTCAAAGAGCTAGCACAAACCGTGTTTGATTTAGAGTTCCAACTACATGTATCCATATAGGAGAAAACAGAGTGAAACCTAAACCTGAAAACGGTTACTGCAAATGAACGGTTTTACCTAGAAGAAAGAAATTTGGTGAGCCAAGTGGGACTGCTGTACGGATCATTACCTGCAAGTATCATCAAGATTGGCTGAAAAAATGTTTGCTGAGATTTCAGGAAACTCGTAGTTTTTTGGAAGCTTGGCAACCCCTTTCAATGAAAGTGATTCTCGGGAGTCTCTGCTTGGGGCTACTTCAGTAGGACACAAACCATAGCGATAGAACTTGGAACTACATTCTTGTGCCAAGTTTCAAAGAGCTAGCACAAACCGTGTTTGATTTAGAGTTCCAACTACATGTATCCATATAGGAGAAAACAGAGTGAAACCTAAAAATGAAAACGGTTACTGCAAAGGAACGGTTTAACCTAGAAGAACGAAATTTGGTGAGGCAAGTGGGATTGGTGTACTGATCATTACCTGCCAGTATCATCAAGATTGGGTGAAAAAATGTTTGCTGAGATTTCAGGAAACTCGTAGTTTTTTGGAAGCTTGGCAAACCCATATAATGAAAGTGATTCTCGTCAGTGTCTGCTTGGGGCTACTTCAGTAGCACACAAACCATAGCGATAGAACCTGGAACTACATTATTGTGCCAAGTTTCAAAGAGCTAGCACAAACCGTGTTTGATTTAGAGTTCCAACTACATGTATCCATATAGGAGAAAACAGCGTGAAACCTAAACATGAAAACGGTTACTGCAAATGAACGGTTTAACCTAGAAGAAAGAAATTTGGTGAGCCAAGTGGGACTGGTGTACGGATAATTTCCTGCAAGTATCATCAAGATTGGGTGAAAAAATGTTTGCTGAGATTTCAGGAAACTCGTAGTTTTTTGGAAGCTTGGCAACCCCTTTCAATGAAAGTGATTCTCGTCAGTCTCTGCTTGGGGCTACTTCAATAGGACACAAACCATAGCGATAGAACTTGGAACTACATTCTTGTGCCAAGTTTCAAAGAGCTAGCACAAACCGTGTTTGATTTAGAGTTCCAACTACATGTATCCATATAGGAGAAAACAGAGTGAAACCTAAAAATGAAAACGGTTACTGCAAAGGAACGGTTTAACCTAGAAGAACGAAATTTGGTGAGCCAAGTGGGATTGGTGTACTGATCATTACCTGCCAGTATCATCAAGATTGGGTGAAAAAATGTTTGCTGAGATTTCAGGAAACTCGTAGTTTTTTGGAAGCTTGGCAACCCCATTCAATGAAAGTGATTCTCGTCAGTCTCTGCTTGGGGCTACTTCAGTAGCACACAAACCATAGCGATAGAACCTGGAACTACATTATTGTGCCAAGTTTCAAAGAGCTAGCACAAACCGTGTTTGATTTAGAATTCCAACTACAATGTATCCATATAGGAGAAAACAGAGTGAAACCTAAAAATGAAAACGGTTACTGCAAAGGAACGGTTTAACCAAGAAGAACGAAATTTGGTGAGCCAAGTGGGATTGGTGTATTGATCATTACCTGCCAGTATCATCAAGATTGGGTGAAAAAATGTTTGCTGAGATTTCAAGAAACTCGTAGTTTTTTGGAAGCTTGGCAACCCCATTCAATGAAAGTGATTCTCGTCAGTCTCTGCTTGGGGCTACTTCAGTAGGACACAAACCATAGCGATAAAACCTGGAACTACATTATTGTGCCAAGTTTCAAAGAGCTAGCACAAACCGTGTTTGATTTAGAGTTCCAACTACATGTATCCATATAGGAGAAAACAGAGTGAAACCTAAAAATGAAAACGGTTACTACAAAGGAACGGTTTAACCAAGATGAACGAATTTGGTGAGCCAAGTGGGATTGGTGCACTGATCATTACCTGCCAGTATTATCAAGATTGGGTGAGAAAATGTTTGCTGAGATTTCAGGAAACTCGTAGTTTTTTGGAAGCTTGGCAACCCCTTTCAATGAAAGTGATTCTCGTCAGTCTCTGCTTGGGGCTACTTCAATAGGACACAAACCATAGCGATAGAACGTGGAACTACATTCTTGTGCCAAGTTTCAAAGAGCTAGCACAAACCGTGTTTGATTTAGAGTTCCAACTACATGTATCCATATAGGAGAAAACAGAGTGAAACCTATACATGAAAACGGTTACTGCAAATGAACGGTTTAACCTAGAAGAAAGAAATTTGGTGAGCCAAGTGGGACTGGTGTACGGATCATTACCTGCAAGTATCATCAAGATTGGGTGAAAAAATGTTTGCTGAGATTTCAGGAAACTCGTAGTTTTTTGGAAGCTTGGCAACCCCTTTCAATGAAAGTGATTCTCGTCAGTCTCTGCTTGGGGCTACTTCAATAGGACACAAACCATAGCGATAGAACTTGGAACTACATTCTTGTGCCAAGTTTCAAAGAGCTAGCACAAACCGTGTTTGATTTAGAGTTCCAACTACATGTATCCATATAGGAGAAAACAGAGTGAAACCTAAACCTGAAAACGGTTACTGCAAATGAACGGTTTAACCTAGAAGAAAGAAATTTGGTGAGCCAAGTGGTACTGGTGTACGGATCATTACCTGCAAGTATCATCAAGATTGGCTGAAAAAATGTTTGCTGAGATTTCAGGAAACTCGTAGTTTTTTGGAAGCTTGGCAACCCCTTTCAATGAAAGTGATTCTCGGGAGTCTCTGCTTGGGGCTACTTCAGTAGGACACAAACCATAGCGATAGAACTTGGAACTACATTCTTGTGCCAAGTTTCAAAGAGCTAGCACAAACCGTGTTTGATTTAGAGTTCCAACTACATGTATCCATATAGGAGAAAACAGAGTGAAACCTAAAAATGAAAACGGTTACTGCAAAGGAACGGTTTAACCTAGAAGAACGAAATTTGGTGAGCCAAGTGGGATTGGTGCACTGATCATTACCTGCCAGTATCATCAAGATTGGGTGAAAAAATGTTTGCTGAGATTTCAGGAAACTCGTAGTTTTTTGGAAGCTTGGCAACCCCATTCAATGAAAGTGATTCTCGTCAGTCTCTGCTTGGGGCTACTTCAATAAGACACAAACCATAGCGATAGAACTTGGAACTACATTCTTGTGCCACGTTTCAAAGAGCTAGCACAAACCGTGTTTCATTTAGAGTTCCAACTACATGTATCCATATAGGAGAAAACAGAGTGAAACCTAAACATGAAAACGGTTACTGCAAATGAACGGTTTAACCTAGAAGAAAGAAATTTGGTGAGCCAAGTGGGACTGGTGTCCGGATCATTACCTGCAAGTATCTTCAAGATTGGGTGAAAAAATGTTTGCTGAGATTTCAGGAAACTCGTAGTTTTTTGGAAGCTTGGCAACCCATTCAATGAAAGTGATTCTCGTCAGTGTCTGCTTGGGGCTACTTCAGTAGCACACAAACCATAGCGATAGAACCTGGAACTACATTATTGTGCCAAGTTTCAAAGAGCTAGCACAAACCGTGTTTGATTTAGAGTTCCAACTACATGTATCCATATAGGAGAAAACAGAGTGAAACCTAAACATGAAAACGGTTACTGCAAATGAACGGTTTAACCTAGAAGAAAGAAATTTGGTGAGCCAAGTGGGACTGGAGTACGGATCATTACCTGCAAGTATCATCAAGATTGGGTGAAAAAATGTTTGCTGAGATTTCAGGAAACTCGTAGTTTTTTGGAAGCTTGGCAACCCCTTTCAATGAAAGTGATTCTCCTCAGTCTCTGCTTGGGGCTACTTCAATAGGACACAAACCATAGCGATAGAACTTGGAACTACATTCTTGTGCCAAGTTTCAAAGAGCTAGCACAAACCGTGTTTGATTTAGAGTTACAACTACATGTATCCATATAGGAGAATACAGAGTGAAACCTAAACCTGAAAACGGTTACTGCAAAGGAACGGTTTAACCTAGAAGAACGAAATTTGGTGAGCCAAGTGGGATTGGTGTACTGATCATTACCTGCCAGTATCATCAAGATTGGGTGAAAAAATGTTTGCTGAGATTTCAGGAAACTCGTAGTTTTTTGGAAGCTTGGCAACCCCATTCAATGAAAGTGATTCTCGTCAGTCTCTGCTTGGGGCTACTTCAGTAGCACACAAACCATAGCGATAGAACCTGGAACTACATTATTGTGCCAAGTTTCAAAGAGCTAGCACAAACCGTGTTTGATTTAGAATTCCAACTACATGTATCCATATAGGAGAAAACAGAGTGAAACCTAAAAATGAAAACGGTTACTACAAAGAACGGTTTAACCAAGATGAACGAAATTTGGTGAGCCAAGTGGGATTGGTGCACTGATCATTACCTGCCAGTATCATCAAGATTGGGTGAAAAAATGTTTGCTGAGATTTCAGGAAACTCGTAGTTTTTTGGAAGCTTGGCAACCCCATTCAATGAAAGTGATTCTCGTCAGTCTCTGCTTGGGGCTACTTCAATAGGACACAAACCATAGCGATAGAACTTGGAACTACATTCTTGTGCTAAGTTTCAAAGAGCTAGCACAAACCGTGTTTGATTTAGAGTTCCAACTACATGTATCCATATAGGAGAAAACAGAGTGAAACCTAAATATGAAAACGGTTACTGCAAATGAACGGTTTAACCTAGAAGAAAGAAATTTGGTGAGCCAAGTGGGACTGGTGTCCGGATCATTACCTGCAAGTATCATCAAGATTGGGTGAAAAAATGTTTGCTGAGATTTCAGGAAACTCGTAGTTTTTTGGAAGCTTGGCAACCTCTTTCAATGAAAGTGATTCTCGTCAGTCTCTGCTTGGGGCTACTTCAATAGGACACAAACCATAGCGATAGAACTTGGAACTACATTCTTGTGCGAAGTTTCAAAGAGCTAGCACAAACCGTGTTTGATTTAGAGTTCCAACTACATGTATCCATATAGGAGAAAACAGAGTGAAACCTAAAAATGAAAACGGTTACTGCAAAGGAACGGTTTAACCTAGAAGAACGAAATTTGGTGAGGCAAGTGGGATTGGTGTACTGATCATTACCTGCCAGTATCATCAAGATTGGGTGAAAAAATGTTTGCTGAGATTTCAGGAAACTCGTAGTTTTTTGGAAGCTTGGCAAACCCATACAATGAAAGTGATTCTCGTCAGTGTCTGCTTGGGGCTACTTCAGTAGCACACAAACCATAGCGATAGAACCTGGAACTACATTCTTGTGCCAAGTTTCAAAGAGCTAGCACAAACCGTGTTTGATTTAGAGTTCCAACTACATGTATCCATATAGGAGAAAACAGCGTGAAACCTAAACATGAAAACGGTTACTGCAAATGAACGGTTTAACCTAGAAGAAAGAAATTTGGTGAGCCAAGTGGGACTGGTGTACGGATAATTTCCTGCAAGTATCATCAAGATTGGGTGAAAAAATGTTTGCTGAGATTTCAGGAAACTCGTAGTTTTTTGTAAGGTTGGCAACCCCTTTCAATGAAAGTGATTCTCGTCAGTCTCTGCTTGGGGCTACTTCAATAGGACACAAACCATAGCGATAGAACTTGGAACTACATTCTTGTGCCAAGTTTCAAAGAGCTAGCACAAACCGTGTTTGATTTAGAGTTCCAACTACATGTATCCATATAGGAGAAAACAGAGTGAAACCTAAAAATGAAAACGGTTACTGCAAAGGAACGGTTTAACCAAGAAGAACGAAATTTGGTGAGGAAAGTGGGATTGGTGTACTGATCATTACCTGCCAGTATCATCTAGATTGGGTGAAAAAATGTTTGCTGAGATTTCAGGAAACTCGTAGTTTTTTGGAAGCTTGGCAACCCATTCAATGAAAGTGATTCTCGTCAGTGTCTGCTTGGGGCTACTTAAGTAGCACACAAACCATAGCGATAGAACCTGGAACTACATTATTGTGCCAAGTTTCAAAGAGCTAGCACAAACCGTGTTTGATTTAGAGTTCCAACTACATGTATCCATATAGGAGAAAACAGAGTGAAACCTAAACATGAAAACGGTTACTGCAAATGAACGGTTTAACCTAGAAGAAAGAAATTTGGTGAGCCAAGTGGGACTGGAGTACGGATCATTACCTGCAAGTATCATCAAGATTGGGTGAAAAAATGTTTGCTGAGATTTCAGGAAACTCGTAGTTTTTTGGAAGCTTGGCAACCCCTTTCAATGAAAGTGATTCTCCTCAGTCTCTGCTTGGGGCTACTTCAATAGGACACAAACCATAGCGATAGAACTTGGAACTACATTCTTGTGCCAAGTTTCAAAGAGCTAGCACAAACCGTGTTTGATTTAGAGTTACAACTACATGTATCCATATAGGAGAAAACAGAGTGAAACCTAAAAATGAAAACGGTTACTGCAAAGGAACGGTTTAACCTAGAAGAACGAAATTTGGTGAGCCAAGTGGGATTGGTGTACTGATCATTACCTGCCAGTATCATCAAGATTGGGTGAAAAAATGTTTGCTGAGATTTCAGGAAACTCGTAGTTTTTTGGAAGCTTGGCAACCCCATTCAATGAAAGTGATTCTCGTCAGTGTCTGCTTGGGGCTACTTCAGTAGCACACAAACCATAGCGATAGAACCTGGAACTACATTATTGTGCCAAGTTTCAAAGAGCTAGCACAAACCGTGTTTGATTTAGAATTCCAACTACATGTATCCATATAGGAGAAAACAGAGTGAAACCTAAAAATGAAAACGGTTACTACAAAGAACGGTTTAACCAAGATGAACGAAATTTGGTGAGCCAAGTGGGATTGGTGCACTGATCATTACCTGCCAGTATCATCAAGATTGGGTGAAAAAATGTTTGCTGAGATTTCAGGAAACTCGTAGTTTTTTGGAAGCTTGGCAACCCCATTCAATGAAAGTGATTCTCGTCAGTCTCTGCTTGGGGCTACTTCAATAGGACACAAACCATAGCGATAGAACTTGGAACTACATTCTTGTGCTAAGTTTCAAAGAGCTAGCACAAACCGTGTTTGATTTAGAGTTCCAACTACATGTATCCATATAGGAGAAAACAGAGTGAAACCTAAATATGAAAACGGTTACTGCAAATGAACGGTTTAACCTAGAAGAAAGAAATTTGGTGAGCCAAGTGGGACTGGTGTCCGGATCATTACCTGCAAGTATCATCAAGATTGGGTGAAAAAATGTTTGCTGAGATTTCAGGAAACTCGTAGTTTTTTGGAAGCTTGGCAACCTCTTTCAATGAAAGTGATTCTCGTCAGTCTCTGCTTGGGGCTACTTCAATAGGACACAAACCATAGCGATAGAACTTGGAACTACATTCTTGTGCGAAGTTTCAAAGAGCTAGCACAAACCGTGTTTGATTTAGAGTTCCAACTACATGTATCCATATAGGAGAAAACAGAGTGAAACCTAAAAATGAAAACGGTTACTGCAAAGGAACGGTTTAACCTAGAAGAACGAAATTTGGTGAGGCAAGTGGGATTGGTGTACTGATCATTACCTGCCAGTATCATCAAGATTGGGTGAAAAAATGTTTGCTGAGATTTCAGGAAACTCGTAGTTTTTTGGAAGCTTGGCAAACCCATACAATGAAAGTGATTCTCGTCAGTGTCTGCTTGGGGCTACTTCAGTAGCACACAAACCATAGCGATAGAACCTGGAACTACATTCTTGTGCCAAGTTTCAAAGAGCTAGCACAAACCGTGTTTGATTTAGAGTTCCAACTACATGTATCCATATAGGAGAAAACAGCGTGAAACCTAAACATGAAAACGGTTACTGCAAATGAACGGTTTAACCTAGAAGAAAGAAATTTGGTGAGCCAAGTGGGATTGGTGTACGGATAATTTCCTGCAAGTATCATCAAGATTGGGTGAAAAAATGTTTGCTGAGATTTCAGGAAACTCGTAGTTTTTTGTAAGGTTGGCAACCCCTTTCAATGAAAGTGATTCTCGTCAGTCTCTGCTTGGGGCTACTTCAATAGGACACAAACCATAGCGATAGAACTTGGAACTACATTCTTGTGCCAAGTTTCAAAGAGCTAGCACAAACCGTGTTTGATTTAGAGTTCCAACTACATGTATCCATATAGGAGAAAACAGAGTGAAACCTAAAAATGAAAACGGTTACTGCAAAGGAACGGTTTAACCTAGAAGAACGAAATTTGGTGAGCCAAGTGGGATTGGTGTACTGATCATTACCTGCCAGTATCATCAAGATTGGGTGAAAAAATGTTTGCTGAGATTTCAGGAAACTCGTAGTTTTTTGGAAGCTTGGCAACCCCATTCAATGAAAGTGATTCTCGTCAGTCTCTGCTTGGGGCTACTTCAGTAGCACACAAACCATAGCGATAGAACCTGGAACTACATTATTGTGCCAAGTTTCAAAGAGCTAGCACAAACCGTGTTTGATTTAGAATTCCAACTACATGTATCCATATAGGAGAAAACAGAGTGAAACCTAAAAATGAAAACGGTTACTGCAAAGGAACGGTTTAACCAAGAAGAACGAAATTTGGTGAGCCAAGTGGGATTGGTGTATTGATCATTACCTGCCAGTATCATCAAGATTGGGTGAAAAAATGTTTGCTGAGATTTCAAGAAACTCGTAGTTTTTTGGAAGCTTGGCAACCCCATTCAATGAAAGTGATTCTCGTCAGTCTCTGCTTGGGGCTACTTCAGTAGGACACAAACCATAGCGATAAAACCTGGAACTACATTATTGTGCCAAGTTTCAAAGAGCTAGCACAAACCGTGTTTGATTTAGAGTTCCAACTACATGTATCCATATAGGAGAAAACAGAGTGAAACCTAAAAATGAAAACGGTTACTACAAAGGAACGGTTTAACCAAGATGAACGAATTTGGTGAGCCAAGTGGGATTGGTGCACTGATCATTACCTGCCAGTATTATCAAGATTGGGTGAGAAAATGTTTGCTGAGATTTCAGGAAACTCGTAGTTTTTTGGAAGCTTGGCAACCCCTTTCAATGAAAGTGATTCTCGTCAGTCTCTGCTTGGGGCTACTTCAATAGGACACAAACCATAGCGATAGAACGTGGAACTACATTCTTGTGCCAAGTTTCAAAGAGCTAGCACAAACCGTGTTTGATTTAGAGTTCCAACTACATGTATCCATATAGGAGAAAACAGAGTGAAACCTATACATGAAAACGGTTACTGCAAATGAACGGTTTAACCTAGAAGAAAGAAATTTGGTGAGCCAAGTGGGACTGGTGTACGGATCATTACCTGCAAGTATCATCAAGATTGGGTGAAAAAATGTTTGCTGAGATTTCAGGAAACTCGTAGTTTTTTGGAAGCTTGGCAACCCATTCAATGAAAGTGATTCTCGTCAGTCTCTGCTTGGGGCTACATCAGTAGCACACAAACCATAGCGATAGAACCTGGAACTACAATATTGTGCCAAGTTTCAAAGAGCTAGCACAAACCGTGTTTGATTTAGAGTTCCAACTACATGTATCCATATAGGAGAAAACAGAGTGAAACCTAAACATGAAAACGGTTCCTGCAAATGAACGGTTTAACCTAGAAGAAAGAAATTTGGTGAGCCAAGTGGGACTGGTGTACGGATCATTACCTGCAAGTATCATCAAGATTGGGTGAAAAAATGTTTGCTGAGATTTCAGGAAACTCGTAGTTTTTTGGAAGCTTGGCAACCCCTTTCAATGAAAGTGATTCTCCTCAGTCTCTGCTTGGGGCTACTTCAATAGGACACAAACCATAGCGATAGAACTTGGAACTACATTCTTGTGCCAAGTTTCAAAGAGCTAGCACAAACCGTGTTTGGTTTAGAGTTCCAACTACATGTATGCATATAGGAGAAAACAGAGTGAAACCTAAACCTGAAAACGGTTACTGCAAATGAACGGTTTTACCTAGAAGAAAGAAATTTGGTGAGCCAAGTGGGACTGGTGTACGGATCATTACCTGCAAGTATCATCAAGATTGGGTGAAAAAATGTTTGCTGAGATTTCAGGAAACTCGTAGTTTTTTGGAAGCTTGGCAACCCCTTTCAATGAAAGTGATTCTCGGCAGTCTCTGCTTGGGGCTACTTCAGTAGGACACAAACCATAGCGATAGAACTTGGAACTACATTCTTGTGCCAAGTTTCAAAGAGCTAGCACAAACCGTGTTTGATTTAGAGTTCCAACTACATGTATCCATATAGGAGAAAACAGAGTGAAACCCTAAAAATGAAAACGGTTACTGCAAAGGAACGGTTTAACCTAGAAGAACGAAATTTGGTGAGGCAAGTGGGATTGGTGTACTGATCATTACCTGCCAGTATCATCAAGATTGGGTGAAAAAATGTTTGCTGAGATTTCAGGAAACTCGTAGTTTTTTGGAAGCTTGGCAAACCCATACAATGAAAGTGATTCTCGTCAGTGTCTGCTTGGGGCTACTTCAGTAGCACACAAACCATAGCGATAGAACCTGGAACTACATTCTTGTGCCAAGTTTCAAAGAGCTAGCACAAACCGTGTTTGATTTAGAGTTCCAACTACATGTATCCATATAGGAGAAAACAGCGTGAAACCTAAACATGAAAACGGTTACTGCAAATGAACGGTTTAACCTAGAAGAAAGAAATTTGGTGAGCCAAGTGGGACTGGTGTACGGATAATTTCCTGCAAGTATCATCAAGATTGGGTGAAAAAATGTTTGCTGAGATTTCAAGGAAACTCGTAGTTTTTTGTAAGGTTGGCAACCCCTTTCAATGAAAGTGATTCTCGTCAGTCTCTGCTTGGGGCTACTTCAATAGGACACAAACCATAGCGATAGAACTTGGAACTACATTCTTGTGCCAAGTTTCAAAGAGCTAGCACAAACCGTGTTTGATTTAGAGTTCCAACTACATGTATCCATATAGGAGAAAACAGAGTGAAACCTAAAAATGAAAACGGTTACTGCAAAGGAACGGTTTAACCTAGAAGAACGAAATTTGGTGAGCCAAGTGGGATTGGTGTACTGATCATTACCTGCCAGTATCATCAAGATTGGGTGAAAAAATGTTTGCTGAGATTTCAGGAAACTCGTAGTTTTTTGGAAGCTTGGCAACCCCATTCAATGAAAGTGATTCTCGTCAGTCTCTGCTTGGGGCTACTTCAGTAGCACACAAACCATAGCGATAGAACCTGGAACTACATTATTGTGCCAAGTTTCAAAGAGCTAGCACAAACCGTGTTTGATTTAGAATTCCAACTACATGTATCCATATAGGAGAAAACAGAGTGAAACCTAAAAATGAAAACGGTTACTGCAAAGGAACGGTTTAACCAAGAAGAACGAAATTTGGTGAGCCAAGTGGGATTGGTGTATTGATCATTACCTGCCAGTATCATCAAGATTGGGTGAAAAAATGTTTGCTGAGATTTCAAGAAACTCGTAGTTTTTTGGAAGCTTGGCAACCCCATTCAATGAAAGTGATTCTCGTCAGTCTCTGCTTGGGGCTACTTCAGTAGGACACAAACCATAGCGATAAAACCTGGAACTACATTATTGTGCCAAGTTTCAAAGAGCTAGCACAAACCGTGTTTGATTTAGAGTTCCAACTACATGTATCCATATAGGAGAAAACAGAGTGAAACCTAAAATGAAAACGGTTACTACAAAGGAACGGTTTAACCAAGATGAACGAATTTGGTGAGCCAAGTGGGATTGGTGCACTGATCATTACCTGCCAGTATTATCAAGATTGGGTGAGAAAATGTTTGCTGAGATTTCAGGAAACTCGTAGTTTTTTGGAAGCTTGGCAACCCCTTTCAATGAAAGTGATTCTCGTCAGTCTCTGCTTGGGCTACTTCAATAGGACACAAACCATAGCGATAGAACGTGGAACTACATTCTTGTGCCAAGTTTCAAAGAGCTAGCACAAACCGTGTTTGATTTAGAGTTCCAACTACATGTATCCATATAGGAGAAAACAGAGTGAAACCTAAACATGAAAACGGTTACTGCAAATGAACGGTTTAACCTAGAAGAAAGAAATTTGGTGAGCCAAGTGGGACTGGTGTACGGATCATTACCTGCAAGTATCATCAAGATTGGGTGAAAAAATGTTTGCTGAGATTTCAGGAAACTCGTAGTTTTTTGGAAGCTTGGCAACCCATTCAATGAAAGTGATTCTCGTCAGTCTCTGCTTGGGGCTACATCAGTAGCACACAAACCATAGCGATAGAACCTGGAACTACATTATTGTGCCAAGTTTCAAAGAGCTAGCACAAACCGTGTTTGATTTAGAGTTCCAACTACATGTATCCATATAGGAGAAAACAGAGTGAAACCTAAACATGAAAACGGTTACTGCAAATGAACGGTTTAACCTAGAAGAAAGAAATTTGGTGAGCCAAGTGGGACTGGTGTACGGATCATTACCTGCAAGTATCATCAAGATTGGGTGAAAAAATGTTTGCTGAGATTTCAGGAAACTCGTAGTTTTTTGGAAGCTTGGCAACCCCTTTCAATGAAAGTGATTCTCCTCAGTCTCTGCTTGGGGCTACTTCAATAGGACACAAACCATAGCGATAGAACTTGGAACTACATTCTTGTGCCAAGTTTCAAAGAGCTAGCACAAACCGTGTTTGATTTAGAGTTCCAACTACATGTATCCATATAGGAGAAAACAGAGTGAAACCTAAACCTGAAAACGGTTACTGCAAATGAACGGTTTTACCTAGAAGAAAGAAATTTGGTGAGCCAAGTGGGACTGGTGTACGGATCATTACCTGCAAGTATCATCAAGATTGGGTGAAAAAATGTTTGCTGAGATTTCAGGAAACTCGTAGTTTTTTGGAAGCTTGGCAACCCCTTTCAATGAAAGTGATTCTCGGCAGTCTCTGCTTGGGGCTACTTCAGTAGGACACAAACCATAGCGATAGAACTTGGAACTACATTCTTGTGCCAAGTTTCAAAGAGCTAGCACAAACCGTGTTTGATTTAGAGTTCCAACTACATGTATCCATATAGGAGAAAACAGAGTGAAACCTAAAAATGAAAACGGTTACTGCAAAGGAACGGTTTAATCAAGAAGAACGAAATTTGGTGAGCCAAGTGGGATTGGTGTACTGATCATTACCTGCCAGTATCATCAAGATTGGGTGAAAAAATGTTTGCTGAGATTTCAGGAAACTCGTAGTTTTTTGGAAGCTTGGCAACCCCATTCAATGAAAGTGATTATCGTCAGTGTCTGCTTGGGGCTACTTCAATAGGACACAAACCATAGCGATAGAACTTGGAACTACATTCTTGTGCCAAGTTTCAAAGAGCTAGCACAAACCGTGTTTGATTTAGAGTTCCAACTACATGTATGCATATAGGAGAAAACAGAGTGAAACCTAAACCTGAAAACGGTTACTGCAAATGAACGGTTTTACCTAGAAGAAAGAAATTTGGTGAGCCAAGTGGACTGGTGTACGGATCATTACCTGCAAGTATCATCAAGATTGGGTGAAAAAATGTTTGCTGAGATTTCAGGAAACTCGTAGTTTTTTGGAAGCTTGGCAACCCCTTTCAATGAAAGTGATTCTCGGCAGTCTCTGCTTGGGGCTACTTCAGTAGGACACAAACCATAGCGATAGAACTTGGAACTACATTCTTGTGCCAAGTTTCAAAGAGCTAGCACAAACCGTGTTTGATTTAGAGTTCCAACTACATGTATCCATATAGGAGAAAACAGAGTGAAACCTAAAAATGAAAACGGTTACTGCAAAGGAACGGTTTAACCTAGAAGAACGAAATTTGGTGAGGCAAGTGGGATTGGTGTACTGATCATTACCTGCCAGTATCATCAAGATTGGGTGAAAAAATGTTTGCTGAGATTTCAGGAAACTCGTAGTTTTTTGGAAGCTTGGCAAACCCATACAATGAAAGTGATACTCGTCAGTGTCTGCTTGGGGCTACTTCAGTAGCACACAAACCATAGCGATAGACCTGGAACTACATTCTTGTGCCAAGTTTGAAAGAGCTAGCACAAACCGTGTTTGATTTAGAGTTCCAACTACATGTATCCATATAGGAGAAAACAGCGTGAAACCTAAACATGAAAACGGTTACTGCAAATGAACGGTTTAACCTAGAAGAAAGAAATTTGGTGAGCCAAGTGGGACTGGTGTACGGATAATTTCCTGCAAGTATCATCAAGATTGGGTGAAAAAATGTTTGCTGAGATTTCAGGAAACTCGTAGTTTTTTGTAAGGTTGGCAACCCCTTTCAATGAAAGTGATTCTCGTCAGTCTCTGCTTGGGGCTACTTCAATAGGACACAAACCATAGCGATAGAACTTGGAACTACATTCTTGTGCCAAGTTTCAAAGAGCTAGCACAAACCGTGTTTGATTTAGAGTTCCAACTACATGTATCCATATAGGAGAAAACAGAGTGAAACCTAAAAAATGAAAACGGTTACTGCAAAGGAACGGTTTAACCTAGAAGAACGAAATTTGGTGAGCCAAGTGGGATTGGTGTACTGATCATTACCTGCCAGTATCATCAAGATTGGGTGAAAAAATGTTTGCTGAGATTTCAGGAAACTCGTAGTTTTTTGGAAGCTTGGCAACCCCATTCAATGAAAGTGATTCTCGTCAGTCTCTGCTTGGGGCTACTTCAGTAGCACACAAACCATAGCGATAGAACCTGGAACTACATTATTGTGCCAAGTTTCAAAGAGCTAGCACAAACCGTGTTTGATTTAGAATTCCAACTACATGTATCCATATAGGAGAAAACAGAGTGAAACCTAAAAATGAAAACGGTTACTGCAAAGGAACGGTTTAACCAAGAAGAACGAAATTTGGTGAGCCAAGTGGGATTGGTGTATTGATCATTACCTGCCAGTATCATCAAGATTGGGTGAAAAAATGTTTGCTGAGATTTCAAGAAACTTGTAGTTTTTTGGAAGCTTGGCAACCCCATTCAATGAAAGTGATTCTCGTCAGTCTCTGCTTGGGGCTACTTCAGTAGGACACAAACCATAGCGATAAAACCTGGAACTACATTATTGTGCCAAGTTTCAAAGAGCTAGCACAAACCGTGTTTGATTTAGAGTTCCAACTACATGTATCCATATAGGAGAAAACAGAGTGAAACCTAAAAATGAAAACGGTTACTACAAAGGAACGGTTTAACCAAGATGAACGAATTTGGTGAGCCAAGTGGGATTGGTGCACTGATCATTACCTGCCAGTATTATCAAGATTGGGTGAGAAAATGTTTGCTGAGATTTCAGGAAACTCGTAGTTTTTTGGAAGCTTGGCAACCCCTTTCAATGAAAGTGATTCTCGTCAGTCTCTGCTTGGGGCTACTTCAATAGGACACAAACCAATAGCGATAGAACGTGGAACTACATTCTTGTGCCAAGTTTCAAAGAGCTAGCACAAACCGTGTTTGATTTAGAGTTCCAACTACATGTATCCATATAGGAGAAAACAGAGTGAAACCTAAACATGAAAACGGTTACTGCAAATGAACGGTTTAACCTAGAAGAAAGAAATTTGGTGAGCCAAGTGGGACTGGTGTACGGATCATTACCTGCAAGTATCATCAAGATTGGGTGAAAAAATGTTTGCTGAGATTTCAGGAAACTCGTTTTTTTGGAAGCTTGGCAACCCATTCAATGAAAGTGATTCTCGTCAGTCTCTGCTTGGGGCTACATCAGTAGCACACAAACCATAGCGATAGAACCTGGAACTACATTATTGTGCCAAGTTTCAAAGAGCTAGCACAAACCGTGTTTGATTTAGAGTTCCAACTACATGTATCCATATAGGAGAAAACAGAGTGAAACCTAAACATGAAAACGGTTCCTGCAAATGAACGGTTTAACCTAGAAGAAAGAAATTTGGTGAGCCAAGTGGGACTGGTGTACGGATCATTACCTGGAAGTATCATCAAGATTGGGTGAAAAAATGTTTGCTGAGATTTCAGGAAACTCGTAGTTTTTTGGAAGCTTGGCAACCCCTTTCAATGAAAGTGATTCTCCTCAGTCTCTGCTTGGGGCTACTTCAATAGGACACAAACCATAGCGATAGAACTTGGAACTACATTCTTGTGCCAAGTTTCAAAGAGCTAGCACAAACCGTGTTTGATTTAGAGTTCCAACTACATGTATCCATATAGGAGAAAACAGAGTGAAACCTAAACCTGAAACGGTTACTGCAAATGAACGGTTTTACCTAGAAGAAAGAAATTTGGTGAGCCAAGTGGGACTGGTGTACGGATCATTACCTGCAAGTATCATCAAGATTGGGTGAAAAAATGTTTGCTGAGATTTCAGGAAACTCGTAGTTTTTTGGAAGCTTGGCAACCCCTTTCAATGAAAGTGATTCTCGGCAGTCTCTGCTTGGGGCTACTTCAGTAGGACACAAACCATAGCGATAGAACTTGGAACTACATTCTTGTGCCAAGTTTCAAAGAGCTAGCACAAACCGTGTTTGATTTAGAGTTCCAACTACATGTATCCATATAGGAGAAAACAGAGTGAAACCTAAAAATGAAAACGGTTACTGCAAAGGAACGGTTTAATCAAGAAGAACGAAATTTGGTGAGCCAAGTGGGATTGGTGTACTGATCATTACCTGCCAGTATCATCAAGATTGGGTGAAAAAATGTTTGCTGAGATTTCAGGAAACTCGTAGTTTTTTGGAAGCTTGGCAACCCCATTCAATGAAAGTGATTCTCGTCAGTGTCTGCTTGGGGCTACTTCAGTAGCACACAAACCATAGCGATAGAACCTGGAACTACATTATTGTGCCAAGTTTCAAAGAGCTAGCACAAACCATGTTTGATTTAGAGTTCCAACTACATGTATCCATATAGGAGAAAACAGAGTGAAACCTAAACATGAAAACGGTTACTGCAAATGAACGGTTTAACCTAGAAGAAAGAAATTTGGTGAGCCAAGTGGGACTGGTGTACGGATCATTACCTGCAAGTATCATCAAGATTGGGTGAAAAAATGTTTGCTGAGATTTCAGGAAACTCGTAGTTTTTTGGAAGCTTGGCAACCCCTTTCAATGAAAGTGATTCTCGTCAGTCTCTGCTTGGGGCTACTTCAATAGGACACAAACCATAGCGATAGAACTTGGAACTACATTCTTGTGCGAAGTTTCAAAGAGCTAGCACAAACCGTGTTTGATTTAGAGTTCCAACTACATGTATCCATATAGGAGAAAACAGAGTGAAACCTAAACCTGAAAACGGTTACTGCAAAGGAACGGTTTAACCTAGAAGAAAGAAATTTGGTGAGCCAAGTGGGACTGGTGTACGGATCATTACCTGCAAGTATCATCAAGATTGGGTGAAAAAATGTTTGCTGAGATTTCAGGAAACTCGTAGTTTTTTGGAAGCTTGGCAACCCATTCAATGAAAGTGATTCTCGTCAGTCTCTGCTTGGGGCTACATCAGTAGCACACAAACCATAGCGATAGAACCTGGAACTACATTATTGTGCCAAGTTTCAAAGAGCTAGCACAAACCGTGTTTGATTTAGAGTTCCAACTACATGTATCCATATAGGAGAAAACAGAGTGAAACCTAAACATGAAAACGGTTACTGCAAATGAACGGTTTAACCTAGAAGAAAGAAATTTGGTGAGCCAAGTGGGACTGGTGTACGGATCATTACCTGCAAGTATCATCAAGATTGGGTGAAAAAATGTTTGCTGAGATTTCAGGAAACTCGTAGTTTTTTGGAAGCTTGGCAACCCCTTTCAATGAAAGTGATTCTCGGCAGTCTCTGCTTGGGGCTACTTCAGTAGGACACAAACCATAGCGATAGAACTTGGAACTACATTCTTGTGCCAAGTTTCAAAGAGCTAGCACAAACCGTGTTTGATTTAGAGTTCCAACTACATGTATCCATATAGGAGAAAACAGAGTGAAACCTAAAAATGAAAACAGTTACTGCAAAGGAACGGTTTAATCAAGAAGAACGAAATTTGGTGAGCCAAGTGGGATTGGTGTACTGATCATTACCTGCCAGTATCATCAAGATTGGGTGAAAAAATGTTTGCTGAGATTTCAGGAAACTCGTAGTTTTTTGGAAGCTTGGCAACCCCATTCAATGAATGTGATTATCTTCAGTGTCTGCTTGGGGCTACTTCAGTAGCACACAAACCATAGCGATAGAACCTGGAACTACATTCTTGTGCCAAGTTTCAAAGAGCTAGCACAAACCATGTTTGATTTAGAGTTCCAACTACATGTATCCATATAGGAGAAAACAGAGTGAAACCTAAACATGAAAACGGTTACTGCAAATGAACGGTTTAACCTAGAAGAAAGAAATTTGGTGAGCCAAGTGGGACTGGTGTACGGATCATTACCTGCAAGTATCATCAAGATTGGGTGAAAAAATGTTTGCTGAGATTTCAGGAAACTCGTAGTTTTTTGGAAGCTTGGCAACCCCTTTCAATGAAAGTGATTCTCGTCAGTCTCTGCTTGGGGCTACTTCAATAGGACACAAACCATAGCGATAGAACTTGGAACTACATTCTTGTGCGAAGTTTCAAAGAGCTAGCACAAACCGTGTTTGATTTAGAGTTCCAACTACATGTATCCATATAGGAGAAAACAGAGTGAAACCTAAAAATGAAAACGGTTACTGCAAAGGAACGGTTTAACCTAGAAGAACGAAATTTGGTGAGGCAAGTGGGATTGGTGTACTGATCATTACCTGCCAGTATCATCAAGATTGGGTGAAAAAATGTTTGCTGAGATTTCAGGAAACTCGTAGTTTTTTGGAAGCTTGGCAAACCCATACAATGAAAGTGATACTCGTCAGTGTCTGCTTGGGGCTACTTCAGTAGCACACAAACCATAGCGATAGAACCTGGAACTACATTCTTGTGCCAAGTTTGAAAGAGCTAGCACAAACCGTGTTTGATTTAGAGTTCCAACTACATGTATCCATATAGGAGAAAACAGCGTGAAACCTAAACATGAAAACGGTTACTGCAAATGAACGGTTTAACCTAGAAGAAAGAAATTTGGTGAGCCAAGTGGGACTGGTGTACGGATAATTTCCTGCAAGTATCATCAAGATTGGGTGAAAAAATGTTTGCTGAGATTTCAGGAAACTCGTAGTTTTTTGTAAGGTTGGCAACCCCTTTCAATGAAAGTGATTCTCGTCAGTCTCTGCTTGGGGCTACTTCAATAGGACACAAACCATAGCGATAGAACTTGGAACTACATTCTTGTGCCAAGTTTCAAAGAGCTAGCACAAACCGTGTTTGATTTAGAGTTCCAACTACATGTATCCATATAGGAGAAAACAGAGTGAAACCTAAAAATGAAAACGGTTACTGCAAAGGAACGGTTTAACCTAGAAGAACGAAATTTGGTGAGCCAAGTGGGATTGGTGTACTGATCATTACCTGCCAGTATCATCAAGATTGGGTGAAAAAATGTTTGCTGAGATTTCAGGAAACTCGTAGTTTTTTGGAAGCTTGGCAACCCCATTCAATGAAAGTGATTCTCGTCAGTCTCTGCTTGGGGCTACTTCAGTAGCACACAAACCATAGCGATAGAACCTGGAACTACATTATTGTGCCAAGTTTCAAAGAGCTAGCACAAACCGTGTTTGATTTAGAATTCCAACTACATGTATCCATATAGGAGAAAACAGAGTGAAACCTAAAAATGAAAACGGTTACTGCAAAGGAACGGTTTAACCAAGAAGAACGAAATTTGGTGAGCCAAGTGGGATTGGTGTATTGATCATTACCTGCCAGTATCATCAAGATTGGGTGAAAAAATGTTTGCTGAGATTTCAAGAAACTCGTAGTTTTTTGGAAGCTTGGCAACCCCATTCAATGAAAGTGATTCTCGTCAGTCTCTGCTTGGGGCTACTTCAGTAGGACACAAACCATAGCGATAAAACCTGGAACTACATTATTGTGCCAAGTTTCAAAGAGCTAGCACAAACCGTGTTTGATTTAGAGTTCCAACTACATGTATCCATATAGGAGAAAACAGCGTGAAACCTAAACATGAAAACGGTTACTGCAAATGAACGGTTTAACCTAGAAGAAAGAAATTTGGTGAGCCAAGTGGGACTGGTGTACGGATAATTTCCTGCAAGTATCATCAAGATTGGGTGAAAAAATGTTTGCTGAGATTTCAGGAAACTCGTAGTTTTTTGTAAGGTTGGCAACCCCTTTCAATGAAAGTGATTCTCGTCAGTCTCTGCTTGGGGCTACTTCAATAGGACACAAACCATAGCGATAGAACTTGGAACTACATTCTTGTGCCAAGTTTCAAAGAGCTAGCACAAACCGTGTTTGATTTAGAGTTCCAACTACATGTATCCATATAGGAGAAAACAGAGTGAAACCTAAAAATGAAAACGGTTACTGCAAAGGAACGGTTTAACCTAGAAGAACGAAATTTGGTGAGCCAAGTGGGACTGGTGTACTGATCATTACCTGCCAGTATCATCAAGATTGGGTGAAAAAATGTTTGCTGAGATTTCAGGAAACTCGTAGTTTTTTGGAAGCTTGGCAACCCCATTCAATGAAAGTGATTCTCGTCAGTCTCTGCTTGGGGCTACTTCAGTAGCACACAAACCATAGCGATAGAACCTGGAACTACATTATTGTGCCAAGTTTCAAAGAGCTAGCACAAACCGTGTTTGATTTAGAATTCCAACTACATGTATCCATATAGGAGAAAACAGAGTGAAACCTAAAAATGAAAACGGTTACTGCAAAGGAACGGTTTAACCAAGAAGAACGAAATTTGGTGAGCCAAGTGGGATTGGTGTATTGATCATTACCTGCCAGTATCATCAAGATTGGGTGAAAAAATGTTTGCTGAGATTTCAAGAAACTCGTAGTTTTTTGGAAGCTTGGTAACCCCATTCAATGAAAGTGATTCTCGTCAGTCTCTGCTTGGGGCTACTTCAGTAGGACACAAACCATAGCGATAAAACCTGGAACTACATTATTGTGCCAAGTTTCAAAGAGCTAGCACAAACCGTGTTTGATTTAGAGTTCCAACTACATGTATCCATATAGGAGAAAACAGAGTGAAACCTAAAAATGAAAACGGTTACTACAAAGGAACGGTTTAACCAAGATGAACGAATTTGGTGAGCCAAGTGGGATTGGTGCACTGATCATTACCTGCCAGTATTATCAAGATTGGGTGAGAAAATGTTTGCTGAGATTTCAGGAAACTCGTAGTTTTTTGGAAGCTTGGCAACCCCTTTCAATGAAAGTGATTCTCGTCAGTCTCTGCTTGGGGCTACTTCAATAGGACACAAACCATAGCGATAGAACGTGGAACTACATTCTTGTGCCAAGTTTCAAAGAGCTAGCACAAACCGTGTTTGATTTAGAGTTCCAACTACATGTATCCATATAGGAGAAAACAGAGTGAAACCTAAACATGAAAACGGTTACTGCAAATGAACGGTTTAACCTAGAAGAAAGAAATTTGGTGAGCCAAGTGGGACTGGTGTACGGATCATTACCTGCAAGTATCATCAAGATTGGGTGAAAAAATGTTTGCTGAGATTTCAGGAAACTCGTAGTTTTTTGGAAGCTTGGCAACCCATTCAATGAAAGTGATTCTCGTCAGTCTCTGCTTGGGGCTACATCAGTAGCACACAAACCATAGCGATAGAACCTGGAACTACATTATTGTGCCAAGTTTCAAAGAGCTAGCACAAACCGTGTTTGATTTAGAGTTCCAACTACATGTATCCATATAGGAGAAAACAGAGTGAAACCTAAACATGAAAACGGTTCCTGCAAATGAACGGTTTAACCTAGAAGAAAGAAATTTGGTGAGCCAAGTGGGACTGGTGTATGGATCATTACCTGCAAGTATCATCAAGATTGGGTGAAAAAATGTTTGCTGAGATTTCAGGAAACTCGTAGTTTTTTGGAAGCTTGGCAACCCCTTTCAATGAAAGTGATTCTCCTCAGTCTCTGCTTGGGGCTACTTCAATAGGACACAAACCATAGCGATAGAACTTGGAACTACATTCTTGTGCCAAGTTTCAAAGAGCTAGCACAAACCGTGTTTGATTTAGAGTTCCAACTACATGTATCCATATAGGAGAAAACAGAGTGAAACCTAAAAATGAAAACGGTTACTGCAAAGGAACGGTTTAACCTAGAAGAAAGAAATTTGGTGAGCCAAGTGGGACTGGTGTACGGATCATTACCTGCAAGTATCATCAAGATTGGGTGAAAAAATGTTTGCTGAGATTTCAGGAAACTCGTAGTTTTTGGAAGCTTGGCAACCCCTTTCAATGAAAGTGATTCTCGGCAGTCTCTGCTTGGGGCTACTTCAGTAGGACACAAACCATAGCGATAGAACTTGGAACTACATTCTTGTGCCAAGTTTCAAAGAGCTAGCACAAACCGTGTTTGATTTAGAGTTCCAAGTACATGTATCCATATAGGAGAAAACAGAGTGAAACCTAAAAATGAAAACGGTTACTGCAAAGGAACGGTTTAACCTAGAAGAACGAAATTTGGTGAGGCAAGTGGGATTGGTGTACTGATCATTACCTGCCAGTATCATCAAGATTGGGTGAAAAAATGTTTGCTGAGATTTCAGGAAACTCGTAGTTTTTTGGAAGCTTGGCAAACCCATACAATGAAAGTGATTCTCGTCAGTGTCTGCTTGGGGCTACTTCAGTAGCACACAAACCATAGCGATAGAACCTTGAACTACATTCTTGTGCCAAGTTTCAAAGAGCTAGCACAAACCGTGTTTGATTTAGAGTTCCAACTACATGTATCCATATAGGAGAAAACAGCGTGAAACCTAAACATGAAAACGGTTACTGCAAATGAACGGTTTAACCTAGAAGAAAGAAATTTGGTGAGCCAAGTGGGACTGGTGTACGGATCATTTCCTGCAAGTATCATCAAGATTGGGTGAAAAAATGTTTGCTGAGATTTCAGGAAACTCGTAGTTTTTTGTAAGGTTGGCAACCCCTTTCAATGAAAGTGATTCTCGTCAGTCTCTGCTTGGGGCTACTTCAATAGGACACAAACCATAGCGATAGAACTTGGAACTACATTCTTGTGCCAAGTTTCAAAGAGCTAGCACAAACCGTGTTTGATTTAGAGTTCCAACTACATGTATCCATATAGGAGAAAACAGAGTGAAACCTAAAAATGAAAACGGTTACTGCAAAGGAACGGTTTAACCTAGAAGAACGAAATTTGGTGAGCCAAGTGGGATTGGTGTACTGATCATTACCTGCCAGTATCATCAAGATTGGGTGAAAAAATGTTTGCTGAGATTTCAGGAAACTCGTAGTTTTTTGGAAGCTTGGCAACCCCATTCAATGAAAGTGATTCTCGTCAGTCTCTGCTTGGGGCTACTTCAGTAGCACACAAACCATAGCGATAGAACCTGGAACTACATTATTGTGCCAAGTTTCAAAGAGCTAGCACAAACCGTGTTTGATTTAGAATTCCAACTACATGTATCCATATAGGAGAAAACAGAGTGAAACCTAAAAATGAAAACGGTTACTGCAAAGGAACGGTTTAACCAAGAAGAACGAAATTTGGTGAGCCAAGTGGGATTGGTGTATTGATCATTACCTGCCAGTATCATCAAGATTGGGTGAAAAAATGTTTGCTGAGATTTCAAGAAACTCGTAGTTTTTTGGAAGCTTGGCAACCCCATTCAATGAAAGTGATTCTCGTCAGTCTCTGCTTGGGGCTACTTCAGTAGGACACAAACCATAGCGATAAAACCTGGAACTACATTATTGTGCCAAGTTTCAAAGAGCTAGCACAAACCGTGTTTGATTTAGAGTTCCAACTACATGTATCCATATAGGAGAAAACAGAGTGAAACCTAAAAATGAAAACGGTTACTACAAAGGAACGGTTTAACCAAGATGAACGAATTTGGTGAGCCAAGTGGGATTGGTGCACTGATCATTACCTGCCAGTATTATCAAGATTGGGTGAGAAAATGTTTGCTGAGATTTCAGGAAACTCGTAGTTTTTTGGAAGCTTGGCAACCCCTTTCAATGAAAGTGATTCTCGTCAGTCTCTGCTTGGGGCTACTTCAATAGGACACAAACCATAGCGATAGAACGTGGAACTACATTCTTGTGCCAAGTTTCAAAGAGCTAGCACAAACCGTGTTTGATTTAGAGTTCCAACTACATGTATCCATATAGGAGAAAACAGAGTGAAACCTAAACATGAAAACGGTTACTGCAAATGAACGGTTTAACCTAGAAGAAAGAAATTTGGTGAGCCAAGTGGGACTGGTGTACGGATCATTACCTGCAAGTATCATCAAGATTGGGTGAAAAAATGTTTGCTGAGATTTCAGGAAACTCGTTTTTTGGAAGCTTGGCAACCCATTCAATGAAAGTGATTCTCGTCAGTCTCTGCTTGGGGCTACATCAGTAGCACACAAACCATAGCGATAGAACCTGGAACTACATTATTGTGCCAAGTTTCAAAGAGCTAGCACAAACCGTGTTTGATTTAGAGTTCCAACTACATGTATCCATATAGGAGAAAACAGAGTGAAACCTAAACATGAAAACGGTTCCTGCAAATGAACGGTTTAACCTAGAAGAAAGAAATTTGGTGAGCCAAGTGGGACTGGTGTACGGATCATTACCTGGAAGTATCATCAAGATTGGGTGAAAAAATGTTTGCTGAGATTTCAGGAAACTCGTAGTTTTTTGGAAGCTTGGCAACCCCTTTCAATGAAAGTGATTCTCCTCAGTCTCTGCTTGGGGCTACTTCAATAGGACACAAACCATAGCGATAGAACTTGGAACTACATTCTTGTGCCAAGTTTCAAAGAGCTAGCACAAACCGTGTTTGATTTAGAGTTCCAACTACATGTATCCATATAGGAGAAAACAGAGTGAAACCTAAACCTGAAAACGGTTACTGCAAATGAACGGTTTTACCTAGAAGAAAGAAATTTGGTGAGCCAAGTGGGACTGGTGTACGGATCATTACCTGCAAGTATCATCAAGATTGGGTGAAAAAATGTTTGCTGAGATTTCAGGAAACTCGTTGTTTTTTGGAAGCTTGGCAACCCCTTTCAATGAAAGTGATTCTCGGCAGTCTCTGCTTGGGGCTACTTCAGTAGGACACAAACCATAGCGATAGAACTTGGAACTACATTCTTGTGCCAAGTTTCAAAGAGCTAGCACAAACCGTGTTTGATTTAGAGTTCCAACTACATGTATCCATATAGGAGAAAACAGAGTGAAACCTAAAAATGAAACGGTTACTGCAAAGGAACGGTTTAATCAAGAAGAACGAAATTTGGTGAGCCAAGTGGGATTGGTGTACTGATCATTACCTGCCAGTATCATCAAGATTGGGTGAAAAAATGTTTGCTGAGATTTCAGGAAACTCGTAGTTTTTTGGAAGCTTGGCAACCCCATTCAATGAAAGTGATTCTCGTCAGTGTCTGCTTGGGGCTACTTCAGTAGCACACAAACCATAGCGATAGAACCTGGAACTACATTCTTGTGCCAAGTTTCAAAGAGCTAGCACAAACCATGTTTGATTTAGAGTTCCAACTACATGTATCCATATAGGAGAAAACAGAGTGAAACCTAAACATGAAAACGGTTACTGCAAATGAACGGTTTAACCTAGAAGAAAGAAATTTGGTGAGCCAAGTGGGACTGGTGTACGGATCATTACCTGCAAGTATCATCAAGATTGGGTGAAAAAATGTTTGCTGAGATTTCAGGAAACTCGTAGTTTTTTGGAAGCTTGGCAACCCCTTTCAATGAAAGTGATTCTCGTCAGTCTCTGCTTGGGGCTACTTCAATAGGACACAAACCATAGCGATAGAACTTGGAACTACATTCTTGTGCGAAGTTTCAAAGAGCTAGCACAAACCGTGTTTGATTTAGAGTTCCAACTACATGTATCCATATAGGAGAAAACAGAGTGAAACCTAAACCTGAAAACGGTTACTGCAAAGGAACGGTTTAACCTAGAAGAAAGAAATTTGGTGAGCCAAGTGGGACTGGTGTACTGATCATTACCTGCAAGTATCATCAAGATTGGGTGAAAAAAATGTTTGCTGAGATTTCAGGAAACTCGTAGTTTTTTGGAAGCTTGGCAACCCATTCAATGAAAGTGATTCTCGTCAGTCTCTGCTTGGGGCTACATCAGTAGCACACAAACCATAGCGATAGAACCTGGAACTACATTATTGTGCCAAGTTTCAAAGAGCTAGCACAAACCGTGTTTGATTTAGAGTTCCAACTACATGTATCCATATAGGAGAAAACAGCGTGAAACCTAAACATGAAAACGGTTACTGCAAATGAACGGTTTAACCTAGAAGAAAGAAATTTGGTGAGCCAAGTGGGACTGGTGTACGGATAATTTCCTGCAAGTATCATCAAGATTGGGTGAAAAAAATGTTTGCTGAGATTTCAGGAAACTCGTAGTTTTTTGTAAGGTTGGCAACCCCTTTCAATGAAAGTGATTCTCGTCAGTCTCTGCTTGGGGCTACTTCAATAGGACACAAACCATAGCGATAGAACTTGGAACTACATTCTTGTGCCAAGTTTCAAAGAGCTAGCACAAACCGTGTTTGATTTAGAGTTCCAACTACATGTATCCATATAGGAGAAAACAGAGTGAAACCTAAAAATGAAAACGGTTACTGCAAAGGAACGGTTTAACCTAGAAGAACGAAATTTGGTGAGCCAAGTGGGACTGGTGTACTGATCATTACCTGCCAGTATCATCAAGATTGGGTGAAAAAATGTTTGCTGAGATTTCAGGAAACTCGTAGTTTTTTGGAAGCTTGGCAACCCCATTCAATGAAAGTGATTCTCGTCAGTCTCTGCATGGGGCTACTTCAGTAGCACACAAACCATAGCGATAGAACCTGGAACTACATTATTGTGCCAAGTTTCAAAGAGCTAGCACAAACCGTGTTTGATTTAGAATTCCAACTACATGTATCCATATAGGAGAAAACAGAGTGAAACCTAAAAATGAAAACGGTTACTGCAAAGGAACGGTTTAACCAAGAAGAACGAAATTTGGTGAGCCAAGTGGGATTGGTGTATTGATCATTACCTGCCAGTATCATCAAGATTGGGTGAAAAAAT
>NW_027552573.1:0-72414 GCF_045843805.1 Urocitellus parryii | reverse complement strand
ATTTGGTGAGCCCAGTGGGATTGGAGTACTGATCATTACCTGCAAGAATCATCAAGATTGGGTGAAAAAATGCTTGCTGAGATTTCAGGAAACTCGTAGTGTTTTGGAAGCTTGTCAACCCCTTTCAATGAAAGTGATTCTCGTCAGTCTCTGCTTGGGGCTACTTCAATAGGACACAAACCATAGCGATAGAACTTGGAACTACATTATTGTGGTAAGTTTCAAAGAGCTAGCACAAACCGTGTTTGATTTAGAGTTCCAACTACATGTATCAATATAGGATAAAACAGAGTGAAACCTAAACATGAAAACGGTTCCTGCAAAGGAACGGTTTAACTGAGAAGAACGAAATTTGGTGAGCCAAGTGGGATTGGTGTACTGATCATTACCTTCAAGTATCATCAAGATTGGGTGAAAAAAAGTTTGCTGAGATTTCAGGAAACTCGTAGTTTTTTGGAAGCTTGGCAACCCCTTTCAATGAAGGTGATTCTCGTCAGTCTCTGCTTGGGGCTACTTCAATAGGACACAAACCATAGCGATAGATCTTGGAACTACATTATTGTGCCAATTTTCAAAGAGCTAGCACAAACCGTGTTTGATTTAGAGTTCCAAATACATGTATCCATATAGGAGAAAACAGAGTGAAACCTAAACATGAAAACGTTTCCTGCAAAGGAATGGTATAACCGAGAATAACGAAATTTGGTGAGCCAAGTGGGATTGGTGTACTGATCATTACCTGCAAGTATCATCAAGATTGAGTTAAAAAAATGTTTGCTGAGATTTCAGGAAACTCGTAGTTTTTCGGAAGCTTGGCAACCCCTTTCAATAAAAGTGATTCTCGTCAGTCTCTGCTTGGGGCTACTTCAATAGGACAGAAATCATAGCGATAGAACTTGGAACTACATTATTGTGCCAAGTTTCAAAGAGCTAGCACAAACCGTGTTTGATTTAGAGTTCCACCTACATGTATCCATATAGGAGAAAACAGAGTGAACCCTAAACATGAAAACGGTTCGTGCAAAGGAACGGTATCAGCGAGAAGAACGAAATTTGGTGAGCCAAGTGGGATTGGTGTACTGATCATTACCTGCAAGTATCATCAAGATTGAGTGAAAAAATGTTTGCTGAGATTGCAGGAAACTCGTAGTTTTTTGGAAGCTTGGCAACCCCTTTCAATGAAAGTGATTCTCGTCACTCTCTGCTTCGGACTACCTCAATAGGACACAAACCATAGCGATAGAACTTGGAACTACAGTATTGTGCCAAGTTTCAAAGAGCTAGCACAAACCGTGTTTGATTTAGAGTTCCAACTACATGTATCCATATAGGAGAAAACAGAGTGAAACCTAAACATGAAAACGGTTCCTGCAAAGGAACGGTATAACCGAGAATAATGAAATTTGGTGAGCCAAGTGGGATTGGTGTACTAATCATTACCTGCAAGTATCATTAAGATTGAGTTAAAAAAAATGTTTGCTGAGATTTCAGGAACCTCGTAGTTTTTTGGAAGCTTGGCAACCCCTTTCAATAAAAGTGATTCTCGTCAGTCTCTGCTTGGGGCTAGTTCAATAGGACACACACCATAGCGATACAACTTGGAACTACATTATTGTGCCAAGTTTCAAAGAGCTAGCACAAACCGTGTTTGATTTAGAGTTCCAAATACATGTATCCATATAGGAGAAAACAGAGTGAAACCTAAACATGAAAACGGTTCCTGCAAAGGAACGGTTTAACTGAGAAGAACGAAATTTGGTGAGCCAAGTGGGATTGGTGTACTGATCATTACCTTCAAGTATCATCAAGATTGGGTGAAAAAAAGTTTGCTGAGATTTCAGGAAACTCGTAGTGTTTTGGAAGCTTGGCAACCCCTTTCAATAAAAGTGATTCTCTTCAGTCTCTGCTTGGGGCTACTTCAATAGGACACAAAGCATAGCGATAGAACTTGGAAATACATTATTGTGCAAGTTTCAAAGAGCTAGCACAAACCGTGTTTGATTTAGAGTTCCAAATACATGTATCCATATAGGAGAAAACAGAGTGAAACCTAAACATGAAAACGGTTCCTGCAAAGGAACGGTATAAGCGAGAAGAACGAAATTTGGTGAGCCAAGTGGGATTGGTGTACTGATCATTACCTGCAAGTATCATCAAGATTGAGTGAAAAAATGTTTGCTGAGATTTCAGGAAACTCGTAGTTTTTTGGAAGCTTGGCAACCCCTTTCAATGAAAGTGATTCTCGTCACTCTCTGCTTCGGACTACCTCAATAGGACACAAACCATAGCGATAGAACTTGGAACTACATTATTGTGCCAAGATTCAAAGAGCTAGCAAACCGAGTTTGATTTAGAGTTCCAACTACATGTATCAATATAGGAGAAAACCAGAGTGAAACCTAAACATGAAAACGGTTTCTGGCAAAGGAACTGTTTAACCGAAAAGAACGAAATTTGGTGACCCAAGTGGGATTGGTGTACTGATCATTACCTGCAATTGTCATCAAGATTGGGTGAAAAAATGTTTGCTGAGATTTCAGGAAACTCGTAGTGTTTTGGAAGCTTGTCAACCCCTTTCAATGAAAGTGATTCTCGTCAGTCTCTGCTTGGGGCTACTTCAATAGGACACAAACCATAGCGATAGAACTTGGAACTACATTATTGTGGTAAGTTTCAAAGAGCTAACACAAACCGTGTTTGATTTAGAGTTCCAAATACATGTATCCATATAGAGAAAACAGAGAGAAACCTAAACATGAAAACGGTTCCTGCAAAGGAACGATATAAGCGAGAAGAACGAAATTTGGTGGAGCCAAGTGGGATTGGTGTACTGATCATTACCTGCAAGTATCATCAAGATTGAGTGAAAAAATGTTTGCTGAGATTTCAGGAAACTCGTAGTTTTTTGGAAGCTTGGCAACCCCTTTCAAAGAAGGTGATTCTCGTCAGTCTCTGCTTGGGGCTACTTCAATAGGACACAAATCATAGCGATAGAACTTGGAACTACATTATTGTGCCAAGTTTCAAAGAGCTAGCACAAACCGTGTTTGATTTAGAGTTCCAACTACATGTATGCATATAGGAGAAAACAGAGTGAAACCTAAACATGAAAACGGTTCCTGCAAAGGAACGGTTTAACTAAGAAGAACGAAATTTGGTGAGCCCAGTGGGATTGGAGTACTGATCATTACCTGCAAGAATCATCAAGATTGGGTGAAAAAATGCTTGCTGAGATTTCAGGAAAATCGTAGTTTTTTGGAAGCTTGGCAACCTCTTTCAATGAAAGTGATTCTCGTCAGTCTCTGCTTGGGGCTACTTCAATAGGACACAAACCATAGCGATAGATCTTGGAACTACATTATTGTGCCAAGTTTCAAAGAGCTAGCACAAACCGTGTTTGATTTAGAGTTCCAAATACATGTATCCATATAGGAGAAAACAGAGTGAAACCTAAACATGAAAACGGTTCCTGCAAAGGAACGGTATAACCGAGAATAACGAAATTTGGTGAGCCAAGTGGGATTGGTGTACTGATCATTACCTGCAAGTATCATCAAGATTGAGTTAAAAAAATGTTTGCTGAGATTTCAGGAAACTCGTAGTTTTTCGGAAGCTTGGCAACCCCTTTCAATAAAAGTGATTCTCGTCAGTCTCTGCTTGGGGCTACTTCCATAGGACACAAACCATAGCGATAGAACTTGGAACTACATTATTGTGCCAAGTTTCAAAGAGCTAGCACAAACCGTGTTTGATTTAGAGTTCCAAATACATGTATCCATATAGGAGAAACAGAGAGAAACCTAAACATGAAAACGGTTCCTGCAAAGGAACGATATAAGCGAGAAGAACGAAATTTGGTGAGCCAAGTGGGATTGGTGTACTGATCATTACCTGCAAGTATCATCAAGATTGGGTGAAAAAAAGTTTGCTGAGATTTCAGGAAACTCGTAGTTTTTTGGAAGCTTGGCAACCCCTTTCAATGAAAGTGATTGTCGTCAGTCTCTGCTTGGGGCTACTTCAATAGGACACAAATCATAGCGATAGAACTTGGAACTACATTATTGTGCCAAGTTTCAAAGAGCTAGCACAAACCGTGTTTGATTTAGAGTTCCAACTACATGTATCCATATAGGAGAAAACAGAGTGAAACCTAAACATGAAAACGGTTCCTGCAAAGGAACGGTTTAACCAAGAAGAACGAAATTTCTTGAGCCCAGTGGGATTGGTGTACTGATCATTACCTGCAAGAATCATCAAGATTGGGTGAAAAAATGCTTGCTGAGATTTCAGGAAACTCGGAGTTTTTTGGAAGCTTGGCAACCCCTTTCAAATGAAAGTGATTCTCGTCAGTCTGTGCTTGGGGCTACTTCAATAGGACACAAACCATAGCGATAGAACTTGGAACTACATTATTGTGCCAAGTTTCAAAGAGCTAGCACAAACCGTGTTTGATTTAGAGTTCCAAATACATGTATCCATATAGGAGAAAACAGAGTGAAACCTAAACATGAAAACGGTTCCTGCAAAGGAACGGTATAACCGAGAATAATGAAATTTGGTGAGCCAAGTGGGATTGGTGTACTGATCATTACCTGCAAGTATCATCAAGATTGAGTTAAAAAAATGTTTGCTGAGATTTCAGGAACCTCGTAGTTTTTTGGAAGCTTGGCAACCCCTTTCAATAAAAGTGATTCTCGTCAGTCTCTGCTTGGGGCTAGTTCAATAGGACACACACCATAGCGATACAACTTGGAACTACATTATTGTGCCAAGTTTCAAAGAGCTAGCACAAACCGTGTTTGATTTAGAGTTCCAAATACATGTATCCATATAGGAGAAAACAGAGTGAAACCTAAACATGAAAACGGTTCCTGCAAAGGAACGGTTTAACTGAGAAGAACGAAATTTGGTGAGCCAAGTGGGATTGGTGTACTGATCATTACCTTCAAGTATCATCAAGATTGGGTGAAAAAAAGTTTGCTGAGATTTCAGGAAACTCGTAGTTTTTTGGAAGCTTGGCAACCCCTTTCAATAAAAGTGATTCTCTTCAGTCTCTGCTTGGGGCTACTTCAATAGGACACAAAGCATAGCGATAGAACTTGGAAATACATTATTGTGCAAGTTTCAAAGAGCTAGCACAAACCGTGTTTGATTTAGAGTTCAAATACATGTATCCATATAGGAGAAAACAGAGTGAAACCTAAACATGAAAACGGTTCCTGCAAAGGAACGGTATAAGCGAGAAGAACGAAATTTGGTGAGCCAAGTGGGATTGGTGTACTGATCATTACCTGCAAGTATCATCAAGATTGAGTGAAAAAATGTTTGCTGAGATTTCAGGAAACTCGTAGTTTTTTGGAAGCTTGGCAACCCCTTTCAATGAAAGTGATTCTCGTCACTCTCTGCTTCGGACTACCTCAATAGGACACAAACATAGCGATAGAACTTGGAACTACATTATTGTGCCAAGATTCAAAGAGCTAGCACAAACCGAGTTTGATTTAGAGTTCCAACTACATGTATCAATATAGGAGAAAACAGAGTGAAACCTAAACATGAAAACGGTTTCTGCAAAGGAACTGTTTAACCGAAAAGAACGAAATTTGGTGAGCCAAGTGGGATTGGTGTACTGATCATTACTTGCAATTGTCATCAAGATTGGGTGAAAAAAATGTTTGCTGAGATTTCAGGAAACTCGTAGTGTTTTGGAAGCTTGTCAACCCCTTTCAATGAAAGTGATTCTCGTCAGTCTGTGCTTGGGGCTACTTCAATAGGACACAAACCATAGCGATAGAACTTGGAACTACATTATTGTGGTAAGTTTCAAAGAGCTAGCACAAACCGTGTTTGATTTAGAGTTAGAACTACATGTATCCATATAGGAGAAAACAGAATGAAACCTAAACATGAAAACGGTTCCTGCAAAGGAACGGTTTAACTGAGAAGAACGAAATTTGGTGAGCCAAGTGGGATTGGTGTACTGATCATTACCTTCAAGTATCATCAAGATAGGGTGAAAAAAAGTTTGCTGAGATATCAGGAAACTCGTAGTTTTTTGAAAGCTTGGCAACCCCTTTCAATGAAGGTGATTCTCGTCAGTCTCTGCTTGGGGCTACTTCAATAGGACACAAATCATAGCGATAGAACTTGGAACTACATTATTGTGCCAAGTTTCAAAGAGCTAGCACAAACCGTGTTTGATTTAGAGTTCCAACTACATGTATGCATATAGGAGAAAACAGAGTGAAACCTAAACATGAAAACGGTTCCTGCAAAGGAACGGTTTAACCAAGAAGAACGAAATTTGGTGAGCCCAGTGGGATTGGAGTACTGATCATTACCTGCAAGAATCATCAAGATTGGGTGAAAAAATGCTTGCTGAGATTTCAGGAAAATCGTAGTTTTTTGGAAGCTTGGCAACCTCTTTCAATGAAAGTGATTCTCGTCAGTCTCTGCTTGGGGCTACTTCAATAGGACACAAACCATAGCGATAGATCTTGGAACTACATTATTGTGCCAAGTTTCAAAGAGCTAGCACAAACCGTGTTTGATTTAGAGTTCCAAATACATGTATCCATATAGGAGAAAACAGAGTGAAACCTAAACATGAAAACGGTTCCTGCAAAGGAACGGTATAACCGAGAATAACTAAATTTGGTGAGCCAAGTGGGATTGGTGTACTGATCATTACCTGCAAGTATCATCAAGATTGAGTTAAAAAAATGTTTGCTGAGATTTCAGGAAACTCGTAGTTTTTCGGAAGCTTGGCAATCCCTTTCAATAAAAGTGATTCTCGTCAGTCTCTGCTTGGGGCTACTTCCATAGGACACAAACCATAGCGATAGAACTTGGAACTACATTATTGTGCCAAGTTTCAAAGAGCTAGCACAAACCGTGTTTGATTTAGAGTTCCAAATACATGTATCCATATAGGAGAAAACAGAGAGAAACCTAAACATGAAAACGGTTCCTGCAAAGGAACGATATAAGCGAGAAGAACGAAATTTGGTGAGCCAAGTGGGATTGGTGTACTGATCATTACCTGCAAGTATCATCAAGATTGAGTGAAAAAATGTTTGCTGAGATTTCAGGAAACTCGTAGATTTTTGGAAGCTTGGCAACCCCTTTCAATGAAAGTGATTCTCGTCAGTCTCTGCTTGGGACTACTTCAATAGGACACAAACCATAGCGATAGAACTTGGAACTACATTATTGTGCCAAGTTTCAAAGAGCTAGCACAAACCGTGTTTGATTTAGAGTTCCAACTACATGTATCAATATAGGAGAAAACAGAGTGAAACCTAAACATGAAAACGGTTTCTGCAAAGGAACGGTTTAACCGAAAAGAACGAAATTTGGTGAGCCAAGTGGGATTGGTGTACTGATCATTACCTGCAAGTATCATCAAGATTGAGTTAAAAAAATGTTTGCTGAGATTTCAGGAAACTCGTAGTTTTTCGGAAGCTTGGCAACCCCTTTCAATAAAAGTGATTCTCGTCTGTCTCTGCTTGGGGCTACTTCAATAGGACAGAAATCATAGCGATAGAACTTGGAACTACATTATTGTGCCAAGTTTCAAAGAGCTAGCACAAACCGTGTTTGATTTAGAGTTCCAAATACATGTATCCATATAGGAGAAAACAGAGTGAAACCTAAACATGAAAACGGTTCCTGCAAAGGAACGGTATAAGCGAGAAGAACGAAATTTGGTGAGCCAAGTGGGATTGGTGTACTGATCATTACCTGCAAGTATCATCAAGATTGAGTGAAAAAATGTTTGCTGAGATTTCAGGAAACTCGTAGTTTTTGGAAGCTTGGCAACCCCTTTCAATGAAAGTGATTCTCGTCACTCTCTGCTTCGGACTACCTCAATAGGACACAAACCATAGCGATAGAACTTGGAACTACATTATTGTTCCAAGATTCAAAGAGCTAGCACAAACCGAGTTTGATTTAGAGTTCCAACTACATGTATCAATATAGGAGAAAACAGAGTGAAACCTAAACATGAAAACGGTTTCTGCAAAGGAACTGTTTAACCGAAAAGAACGAAATTTGGTGAGCCAAGTGGGATTGGTGTACTGATCATTACCTGTAATTGTCATCAAGATTGGGTGAAAAAATGTTTGCTGAGATTTCAGGAAACTCGTAGTGTTTTGGAAGCTTGTCAACCCCTTTCAATGAAAGTGATTCTCGTCAGTCTCTGCTTGGGGCTACTTCAATAGGACACAAACCATAGCGATAGAACTTGGAACTACATTATTGTGGTAAGTTTCAAAGAGCTAGCACAAACCGTGTTTGATTTAGAGTTCCAACTACATGTATCCATATAGGAGAAAACAGAGTGAAACCTAAACATGAAAACGGTTCCTGCAAAGGAACGGTTTAACTGAGAAGAACGAAATTTGGTGAGCCAAGTGGGATTGGTGTACTGATCATTACCTTCAAGTATCATCAAGATAGGGTGAAAAAAAGTTTGCTGAGATATCAGGAAACTCGTAGTTTTTTGGAAGCTTGGCAACCCCTTTCAATGAAGGTGATTCTCGTCAGTCTCTGCTTGGGGCTACTTCAATAGGACACAAATCATAGCGATAGAACTTGGAACTACATTATTGTGCCAAGTTTCAAAGAGCTAGCACAAACCGTGTTTGATTTAGAGTTCCAAATACATGTATCCATATAGGAGAAAACAGAGTGAAAGCTAAACATGAAAACGGTTCCTGCAAAGGAACGGTATAACCGAGAATAACGAAATTTGGTGAGCCAAGTGGGATTGGTGTACTGATCATTACCTGCAAGTATCATCAAGATTGAGTTAAAAAAATGTTTGCTGAGATTTCAGGAAACTCGTAGTTTTTCGGAAGCTTGGCAATCCCTTTCAATAAAAGTGATTCTCGTCAGTCTCTGCTTGGGGCTACTTCCATAGGACACAAACCATAGCGATAGAACTTGGAACTACATTATTGTGCCAAGTTTCAAAGAGCTAGCACAAACCGTGTTTGATTTAGAGTTCCAAATACATGTATCCATATAGGAGAAAACAGAGAGAAACCTAAACATGAAAACGGTTCCTGCAAAGGAACGATATAAGCGAGAAGAACGAAATTTGGTGAGCCAAGTGGGATTGGTGTACTGATCATTACCTGCAAGTATCATCAAGATTGAGTGAAAAAATGTTTGCTGAGATTTCAGGAAACTCGTAGTTTTTTGGAAGCTTGGCAACCCCTTTCAATGAAAGTGATTCTCGTCAGTCTCTGCTTGGGGCTACTTCAATAGTACACAAACCATAGCGATAGAACTTGGAACTACATTATTGTGCCAAGTTTCAAAGAGCTAGCACAAACCGTGTTTGATTTAGAGTTCCAAATACATGTATCCATATTGGAGAAAACAGAGTGAAACATAAACATGAAAACGGTTCCTGCAAAGGAACGGTTTAACCGAGAAGAGCGAAATTTGGTGAGCAAAGTGGGATTGGTGTACTGATCATTACCTGCAAGTATCATCAAGATTGGGTAAAAAAATGTTTGCTGAGATTTCAGGAAACTCGTAGATTTTTGGAAGCTTGGCAACCCCTTTCAATGAAAGTGATTCTCGTCAGTCTCTGCTTGGGACTACTTCAATAGGACACAAACCATAGCGATAGAACTTGGAACTACATTATTGTGCCAAGTTTCAAAGAGCTAGCACAAACCGTGTTTGATTTAGAGTTCCAACTACATGTATCCATATAGGAGAAAACAGAGTGAAACCTAAACATGAAAACGGTTCCTGCAAAGGAACGGTATAAGCGAGAAGAACGAAATTTGGTGAGCCAAGTGGGATTGGTGTACTGATCATTACCTTCAAGTATCATCAAGATTGAGTGAAAAAATGTTTGCTGAGATTTCAGGAAACTCGTAGTTTTTTGGAAGCTTGGCAACCCCTTTCAATGAAAGTGATTCTCGTAACTCTCTGCTTCGGACTACCTCAATAGGACACAAACCATAGCGATAGAACTTGGAACTACATTATTGTGCCAAGTTTCAAAGAGCTAGCACAAACCGTGTTTGATTTAGAGTTCCAACTACATGTATCAATATAGGAGAAAACAAGGTGAAACCTAAACATGAAAACGGTTCCTGCAAAGGAACGGTTTAACAGAGAAGAACGAAATTTGGTGAGCCAAGTGGGTTGGTGTACTGATCATTACCTGCAAGTATCATCAAGATTGGGTGAAAAAATATTTGCTGAGATTTCAAGAAACTCGTAGTTTTTTGGAAGCTTGTCAAACCCTTTCAATAAAAGTGATTCTCGTCAGTCTCTGCTTGGGGCTACTTCAATAGGACACAAACCATAGGGATAGAACTTGGAACTACATTATTGTGCCAAGTTTCAAAGAGCTAGCACAAACCGTGTTTGATTTAGAGTTCCAACTACATGTATCCATATAGGAGAAAACAGAGTGAAACCTAAACATGAAAACGGTTCCTGCAAAGGAGCGGTTTAACCTAGAAGAACGAAATTTGGTGAGCCAAGTGGGATTGGTGTACTGTTCATTACCTGCAAATATCATCAAGATTGGGTGAAAAAAGGTTTGCTGAGATTTCAGGAAACTCGTAGTTTTTTGGAAGCTTGGCAACCCCTTTCAATGAAAGTGATTCTCGTCACTCTCTGCTGCGGGCTACCTCAATAGGACACAAACCATAGCGATAGAACTTGGAACTACATTATTGTGCCAAGTTTCAAAGAGCTAGCACAAAACGTGTTTGATTTAGAGTTCCAACTACATGTATCAATATAGGAGAAAACAGAGTGAAACCTAAACATGAAAACGGTTTCTGCAAAGGAACGGTTTAACCGAAAAGAACGAAATTTGGTGAGCCAAGTGGGATTGGTGTACTGATCATTACCTGCAAGTGTCATCAAGATTGGGTGAAAAAATGTTTGCTGAGATTTCAGGAAACTCGTAGTGTTTTGGAAGCTTGTCAACCCTTTCAATGAAAGTGATTCTCGTCAGTCTCTGCTTGGGGCTACTTCAATAGGACACAAACCATATCGATAGAACTTGGAACTACATTATTGTGGTAAGTTTCAAAGAGCTAGCACAAACCGTGTTTGATTTAAAGTTCCAACTACATGTATCCATATAGGAGAAAACAGAGTGAAACCTAAACATGAAAATGGTTCCTGCAAAGGAACGGTTTAACTGAGAAGCACGAAATTTGGTGAGCCAAGTGGGATTGGTGTACTGATCAGTACCTTCAAGTATCATCAAGATTGGGTGAAAAAAAGTTTGCTGAGATTTCAGGAAACTCGTAGTTTTTTGGAAGCTTGGCAACCCCTTTCAATGAAAGTGATTGTCGTCAGTCTCTGCTTGGGGCTACTTCAATAGGACACAAATCATAGCGATAGAACTTGGAACTACATTATTGTGCCAAGTTTCAAAGAGCTAGCACAAAACGTGTTTGATTTAGAGTTCCAAATACATGTATCCATATAGGAGAAAACAGAGTGAAACATAAACATGAAAACAGTTCCTGCAAAGGAACGGTTTAACCGAGAAGAACGAAATTTGGTGAGCAAAGTGGGATTGGTGTACTGATCATTACCTGCAAGTATCATCAAGATTGGGTAAAAAAATGTTTGCTGAGATTTCAGGAAACTCGTAGATTTTTGGAAGCTTGGCAACCCCTTTCAATGAAAGTGATTCTCGTCAGTCTCTGCTTGGGACTACTTCAATAGGACACAAACCATAGCGATAGAACTTGGAACTACATTATTGTGCCAAGTTTCAAAGAGCTAGCACAAACCGTGTTTGATTTAGAGTTCCAACTACATGTATCCATATAGGAGAAAACAGAGTGAAACCTAAACATGAAAACGGTTCCTGCAAAGGAACGGTATAAGCGAGAAGAACGAAATTTGGTGAGCCAAGTGGGATTGGTGTACTGATCATTACCTGCAAGTATCATCAAGATTGAGTGAAAAAATGTTTGCTGAGATTTCAGGAAACTCGTAGTTTTTTGGAAGCTTGGCAACCCCTTTCAATGAAAGTGATTCTCGTCACTCTCTGCTTCGGACTACCTCAATAGGACACAAACCATAGCGATAGAACTTGGAACTACATTATTGTGGTAAGTTTCAAAGACCTAGCACAAACCGTGTTTGATTTAGAGTTCAAACTACATGTATCAATATAGGAGAAAACAGAGTGAAACCTAAACATGAAAACGGTTCCTGCAAAGGAACGGTTTAACAGAGAAGAACGAAATTTGGTGAGCCAAGTGGGTTGGTGTACTGATCAGTACCTGCAAGTATCATCAAGATTGGGTGAAAAAATATTTGCTGAGATTTCAAGAAACTCGTAGTTTTTTGGAAGCTTGTCAAACCCTTTCAATAAAAGTGATTCTCGTCAGTCTCTGCTTGGGGCTACTTCAATAGGACACAAACCATAGCGATAGAACTTGGAACTACATTATTGTGCCAAGTTTCAAAGAGCTAGCACAAACCGTGTTTGATTTAGAGTTCCAACTACATGTATCAATATAGGAGAAAACAGAGTGAAACCTAAACATGAAAACGGTTCCTGCAAAGGAGCGGTTTAACCTAGAAGAACGAAATTTGGTGAGCCAAGTGGGATTGGTGTACTGTTCATTACCTGCAAGTATCATCAAGATTGGGTGAAAAAAGGTTTGCTGAGATTTCAGAAACTCGTAGTTTTTTGGAAGCTTGGCAACCCCTTTCAATGAAAGTGATTCTCGTCACTCTCTGCTGCGGGCTACCTCAATAGGACACAAACCATAGCGATAGAACTTGGAACTACATTATTGTGCCAAGTTTCAAAGAGCTAGCACAAAACGTGTTTGATTTAGAGTTCCAGCTACATGTATCAATATAGGAGAAAACAGAGTGAAACCTAAACATGAAAACGGTTCCTGCAAAGGAACGGTTTAACAGAGAAGAACAAAATTTGGTGAGCCAAGTGGGTTGGTGTACTGATCATTACCTGCAAGTGTCATCAAGATTGGGTGAAAAAATGTTTGCTGAGATTTCAGGAAATTCGTAGTGTTTTGGAAGCTTGTCAACCCTTTCAATGAAAGTGATTCTCGTCAGTCTCTGCTTGGGGCTACTTCAATAGGACACAAACCATATCGATAGAACTTGGAACTACATTATTGTGGTAAGTTTCAAAGAGCTAGCACAAACCGTGTTTGATTTAAAGTTCCAACTACATGTATCCATATAGGAGAAAACAGAGTGAAACCTAAACATGAAAATGGTTCCTGCAAAGGAACGGTTTAACTGAGAAGCACGAAATTTGGTGAGCCAAGTGGGATTGGTGTACTGATCAGTACCTTCAAGTATCATCAAGATTGGGTGAAAAAAAGTTTGCTGAGATTTCAGGAAACTCGTAGTTTTTTGGAAGCTTGGCAACCCCTTTCAATGAAAGTGATTGTCGTCAGTCTCTGCTTGGGGCTACTTCAATAGGACACAAATCATAGCGATAGAACTTGGAACTACATTATTGTGCCAAGTTTCAAAGAGCTAGCACAAACCGTGTTTGATTTAGAGTTCCAACTACATGTATCCATATAGGAGAAAACAGAGTGAAACCTAAACATGAAAACGGTTCCTGCAAAGGAACGGTTTAACCAAGAAGAACGAAATTTGGTGAGCCCAGTGGGATTGGTGTACTGATCATTACCTGCAAGTATCATTAAGATTGAGTTAAAAAAATGTTTGCTGAGATTTCAGGAACCTCGTAGTTTTTTGGAAGCTTGGCAACCCCTTTCAATAAAAGTGATTCTCGTCAGTCTCTGCTTGGGGCTAGTTCAATAGGACACACACCATAGCGATACAACTTGGAACTACATTATTGTGCCAAGTTTCAAAGAGCTAGCACAAACCGTGTTTGATTTAGAGTTCCAAATACATGTATCAATATAGGAGAAAACAGAGTGAAACCTAAACATGAAAACGGTTTCTGCAAAGGAACGGTTTAACCGAGAAGAACGAAATTTGGTGAGCCAAGTGGGATTGGTGTACTGATCATTACCTGCAAGTGTCATCAAGATTGGGTGAAAAAATGTTTGCTGAGATTTCAGGAAACTCGTAGTTTTTTGGAAGCTTGGCAACCCCTTTCAATGAAAGTGATTCTCGTCACTCTCTGCTTCGGACTACCTCAATAGGACACAAACCATAGCGATAGAACTTGGAACTACATTATTGTGCCAAGTTTCAAAGAGCTAGCACAAACCGTGTTTGATTTAGAGTTCCAACTACATGTATCAATATAGGAGAAAACAGAGTGAAACCTAAACATGAAAACGGTTTCTGCAAAGGAACGGTTTAACCGAAAAGAACGAAATTTGGTGAGCCAAGTGGGATTGGTGTACTGATCATTACCTGCACGTATCATCAAGATTGGGTGAAAAAAATGTTTGCTGAGATTTCAGGAAACTCGTAGTTTTTTGGAAGCTTGGCAACCCCTTTCAATAAAAGTGATTCTCGTCAGTCTCTGCTTGGGGCTACTTCAATAGGACACAAACCATAGCGATAGAACTTGGAACTACATTATTGTGCCAAGTTTCAAAGAGCTAGCACAAACCGTGTTTGATTTAGAGTTCCAACTACATGTATCCATATAGGAGAAAACAGAGTGAAACCTAAACATGAAAACGGTTCCTGCAAAGGAACGATATAAGCGAGAAGAACGAAATTTGGTGAGCCAAGTGGGATTGGTGTACTGATCATTACCTGCAAGTATCATCAAGATTGAGTGAAAAAATGTTTGCTGAGATTTCAGGAAACTCGTAGTTTTTTGGTAGCTTGGCAACCCCTTTCAATGAAAGTGATTCTCGTCAGTCTCTGCTTGGGGCTACTTCAATAGGACACAAACCATAGCGATAGAACTTGGAACTACATTATTGTGCCAAGTTTCAAAGAGCTAGCACAAACCGTGTTCGATTTAGAGTTCCAAATACATGTATCCATATAGGAGAAAACAGAGTGAAACCTAAACATGAAAACGGTTTCCTGCAAAGGAACGGTTTAACCGAGAAGAACGAAATTTGGTGAGCAAAGTGGGATTGGTGTACTGATCATTACCTGCAAGTATCATCAAGATTGGGTAAAAAAATGTTTGCTGAGATTTCAGGAAACTCGTAGATTTTTGGAAGCTTGGCAACCCCTTTCAATGAAAGTGATTCTCGTCAGTCTCTGCTTGGGACTACTTCAATAGGACACAAACCATATCGATAGAACTTGGAACTACATTATTGTGCCAAGTTTCAAAGAGCTAGCACAAACCGTGTTTGATTTAGAGTTCCAACTACATGTATATATATAGGAGAAAACAGAGTGAAACCTAAACATGAAAATGGTTCCTGCAATGGAGCGGTATAACCTAGAAGAACGAAATTTGGTGAGCCAAGTGGGATTGGTGTACTGTTCATTACCTGCAAGTATCATCAAGTTTGGGTGAAAAAAAGGTTTGCTGAGATTTCAGGAAACTCGGAGTTTTTTGGAAGCTTGGCAACCCCTTTCAATGAAAGTGATTCTCGTCAGTCTCTGCTTCGGGCTACCTCAATAGGACACAAATCATAGCGATAGAACTTGGAACTACATTATTGTGCCAAGTTTCAAAGAGCTAGCACAAACCGTGTTTGATTTAGAGTTCCAACTACATGTATCCATATAGGAGAAAACAGAGTGAAACCTAAACATGAAAACGGTTTCTGCAAAGGAACGGTTTAACCGAAAAGAACGAAATTTGGTGAGCCAAGTGGGATTGGTGTACTGATCATTACCTGCAAGTATCATCAAGATTGGGTGAAAAAAAGTTTGCTGAGATTTCAGGAAACTCGTAGTTTATTGGATGCTAGGCAACCCCGTTCAATGAAAGTGATTCTCGTCAGTCTCTGCTTGGGGCTACTTCAATAGGACACAAATCATAGCGATAGAACTTGGAACTACATTATTGTGCCAAGTTTCAAAGAGCTAGCACAAACCGTGTTTGATTTAGAGTTCCAACTACATGTATCCATATAGGAGAAAACAGAGTGAAACCTAAACATGAAAACGGTTTCTGCAAAGGAACGGTTTAAACCGAAAAGAACGAAATTTGGTGAGCCAAGTGGGATTGGTGTACTGATCATTACCTGCAAGTATCATCAAGATTGGGTGAAAAAAAAGTTTGCTGAGATTTCAGGAACCTCGTAGTTTTTTGGATGCTCGGCAACCCCGTTCAATGAAAGTGATTCTCGTCAGTCTCTGCTTGGGGCTACTTCAATAGGACACAAACCATAGCGATAGAACTTGGAACTACATTATTGTGCCAAGTTTCAAAGAGCTAGCACAAACCGTGTTCGATTTAGAGTTCCAAATACATGTATCCATATAGGAGAAAACAGAGTGAAACCTAAACATGAAAACGGTTCCTGCAAAGGAACGGTATAAGCGAGAAGAACGAAATTTGGTGATCAAAGTGGGATTGGTGTACTGATCATTACCTGCAAGTATCATCTAGATTGGGTAAAAAAATGTTTGCTGAGATTTCAGGAAACTCGTAGATTTTTGGAAGCTTGGCAACCCCTTTCAATGAAAGTGATTCTCGTCAGTCTCTGCTTGGGACTACTTCAATAGGACACAAACCATAGCGATAGAACTTGGAACTACATTATTGTGCCAAGTTTCAAAGAGCTAGCACAAACCGAGTTTGATTTAGAGTTCCAACTACATGTATCAATATAGGAGAAAACAGAGTGAAACCTAAACATGAAAACGGTTTCTGCAAAGGAACGGTTTAACCGAAAAGAACGAAATTTGGTGAGCCAAGTGGGATTGGTGTACTGATCATTACCTGCAATTGTTATCAAGATTGGGTGAAAAAATGTTTGCTGAGATTTCAGGAAACTCGTAGTGTTTTGGAAGCTTGTCAACCCCTTTCAATGAAAGTGATTCTCGTCAGTCTCTGCTTGGGGCAACTTCAATAGGAGACAAACCATAGCAATAGAACTTGGAACTACATTATTGTGCCAAGTTTCAAAGAGCTAGCACAAACCGTTTTTATTTAGAGTTCCAACTACATGTATCCATATAGGAGAAAACCGAGTGAAACCTAAACAGGAAAACGGTTCCTGCAAAGGAACGGTTTAAATGAGAATAACGAAATTTTGTGAGCCAAGTGGGATTGGTGTACTGATCATTACCTGCAAGTATCATCAAGATTGGGTGAAAAAAATTTTGCTGAGATTTCAGGAAACTCGTAGTTTATTGGATGCTCGGCAACCCCGTTCAATGAAAGTGATTCTCGTCAGTCTCTGCTTGGGGCTACTTCAATAGGACACAAACCATAGCGATAGAACTTGGAACTACATTATTGTGCCAAGTTTCAAAGCTAGCACAAACCGTTTTTGATTTAGAGTTCCAACTACATGTATCCATATAGGAGAAAACAGAGTGAAACTTAAACATGAAAACGGTTCCTGCAAAGGAACGGTTTACCAAGAAGAACGAAATTTTGTGAGCCCAGTGGGATTGGTGTACTGATCATTACCTGCAAGTATCATCAAGATTGGGTGAAAAAAAGTTTGCTGAGATTTCAGGAAACTCGTAGTTTTTTGGAAGCTTGGCAACCCCTTTCAATAAAAGTGATTCTCGTCAGTCTCTGCTTGGGGCTACCTCAATAGGACACAAACCATAGCCATAGAACTTGGAACTACATTATTGTGCCAAGTTTCAAAGAGCTAGCACAAACCGTGTTTGATTTAGAGTTCCAACTACATGTATCCATATAGGAGAAAACAGAGTGAAACCTAAACATGAAAATGGTTTCTGCAAAGGAACGGTTTAACCGAAAAGAACGAAATTTGGTGAGCCAAGTGGGATTGGTGTACTGATCATTACCTGCAAGTAACATCAAGATTGGGTGAAAAAATGTTTGCTGAGATTTCAGGAAACTCGTAGTTTTTTGGAAGCTTGTCAACCCCTTTCAATGAAAGTGATACACGTCAGTCTCTGCTTGGGGCTACTTCAATAGGACACAAACCATAGCGATAGAACTTGGAACTACATTATTGTGGTAAGTTTCAAAGAGCTAGCACAAACCGTGTTTGCTTTAGAGTTCCAACTACATGTATCCATATAGGAGAAAACAGAGTGAAACCTAAACATGAAAAACGGTTCCTGCAAAGGAACGGTTTCACCTAGAGAACGAAATTTTTTGAGCCAAGTGGGATTGGTGTACTGTTCATTACCTGCAAGTATCATCAAGATTGGGTGAAAAAAGGTTTGCTGAGATTTCAGGAAACTCGTAGTTTTTTGGAAGCTTGGCAACCCCTTTCAATGAAAGTGATTCTCTTCAGTCTCTGCTTGGGGCTACCTCAATAGGAAACAAACCATAGCGATAGAACTTGGAACTACATTATTGTGCCAAGTTTCAAAGAGCTAGCACAAACCGTGTTTGATTTAGAGGTTCAAACTACATGTATCCATATAGGAGAAAAACAGAGTGAAACCTAAACATGAAAATGGTTTCTGCAAAAGAACGGTTTAACCGAAAAGAACGAAATTTGGTGAGACAAGTGGGATTGGTGAACTGATCATTACCTGCACGTATCATCAAGATTGGGTGAAAAAATGTTTGCTGAGATTTCAGGAAACTCGTAGTTTTTGGAAGCTTGGCAACCCCTTTCAATGAAAGTGATTCTCTTCAGTCTCTGCTTGGGGCAACTTCAATAGGAGACAAACCATAGCGATAGAACTTGGAACTACATTATTGTGCCAAGTTTCAAAGAGCTAGCACAAACCGTTTTTATTTAGAGTTCCAACTACATGTATCCATATAGGAGAAAACCGAGTGAAACCTAAACAGGAAAACGGTTCCTGCAAAGGAACGGTTTTAAACGAGAATAACGAAATTTTGTGAGCCAAGTGGGATTGGTGTACTGATCATTACCTGCAAGTATCATCTAGATTGGGTGAAAATATGGTTGCTGAGATTTCAGGAATCTCGTAGTTTTTTGGAAGCTTCTCAACCCCTTTCAATGAAAGTGATTCTCGTCAGTCTCTGCTTGGGGCTACGTAAATAGGACACAAACCATAGCCATAGAACTTGGAACTACATTATTGTGCCAAGTTTCAAAGAGCTAGCACAAACCGTGTTTAATTTAGAGTTCCAACTACATGTATCAATATAGGAGAAAACAGAGTGAAACCTAAACATGAAAATGGTTTCTGCAAAGGAACGGTTTAACCGAAAAGAACGAAATTTGGTGAGACAAGTGGGATTGGTGTACTGATCATTACCTGCAAGTATCATCAAGTTTGGGTGAAAAAAGGTTTGCTGAGATTTCAGGAAACTCGTAGTTTTTTGGAAGCTTGGCATCCCCTTTCAATGAAAGTGATTCTCGTCAGTCTCTGCTTGGGGCTACTTCAATAGGACACAAACCATAGCGATAGAACTTGGAAACTACATTATTGTGCCAAGTTTCAAAGAGCTAGCACAAACCGTGTTTGCTTTAGAGTTCCAACTACATGTATCCATATAGGAGAAAACAGAGTGAAACCTAAACATGAAAACGGTTCCTGCAAAGGAACGGTATAACCGAGAATAACGAAATTTGGTGAGCCAAGTGGGATTGGTGTACTGATCATTACCTGCACGTATCATCAAGATTGGGTGAAAAAATGTTTGCTGAGATTTCAGGAAACTCGTAGTTTTTTGGAAGCTTGGCAACCCCTTTCAATGAAAGTGATTCTCGTCAGTCTCTGCTTGGGGCTACTTCAATAGGACACAAACCATAGCGATAGAACTTGGAACTACATTATTGTGCCAAGTTTCAAAGCTAGCACAAACCGTTTTTGATTTAGAGTTCCAACTACATGTATCCATATAGGAGAAAACAGAGTGAAACTTAAACATGAAAACGGTTCCTGCAAAGGAACGGTTTACCAAGAAGAACGAAATTTTGTGAGCCCAGTGGGATTGGTGTACTGATCATTACCTGCAAGTATCATCAAGATTGGGTGAAAAAAAGTTTGCTGAGATTTCAGGAAACTCGTAGTTTTTTGGAAGCTTGGCAACCCCTTTCAATAAAAGTGATTCTCGTCAGTCTCTGCTTGGGGCTACCTCAATAGGACACAAACCATAGCCATAGAACTTGGAACTACATTATTGTGCCAAGTTTCAAAGAGCTAGCACAAACCGTGTTTGATTTAGAGTTCCAACTACATGTATCCATATAGGAGAAAACAGAGTGAAACCTAAACATGAAAATGGTTTCTGCAAAGGAACGGTTTAACCGAAAAGAACGAAATTTGGTGAGCCAAGTGGGATTGGTGTACTGATCATTACCTGCAAGTAACATCAAGATTGGGTGAAAAAATGTTTGCTGAGATTTCAGGAAACTCGTAGTTTTTTGGAAGCTTGTCAACCCCTTTCAATGAAAGTGATACACGTCAGTCTCTGCTTGGGGCTACTTCAATAGGACACAAACCATAGCGATAGAACTTAGAACTACATTATTGTGGTAAGTTTCAAAGAGCTAGCACAAACCGTGTTTGCTTTAGAGTTCCAACTACATGTATCCATATAGGAGAAAACAGAGTGAAACCTAAACATGAAAACGGTTCCTGCAAAGGAACGGTTTCACCTAGAAGAACGAAATTTTTTGAGCCAAGTGGGATTGGTGTACTGTTCATTACCTGCAAGTATCATCAAGATTGGGTGAAAAAAGGTTTGCTGAGATTTCAGGAAACTCGTAGTTTTTTGGAAGCTTGGCAACCCTTTCAATGAAAGTGATTCTCTTCAGTCTCTGCTTGGGCTACCTCAATAGGAAACAAACCATAGCGATAGAACTTGGAACTACATTATTGTGCCAAGTTTCAAAGAGCTAGCACAAAACCGTGTTTGATTTAGAGTTCAAACTACATGTATCCATATAGGAGAAACAGAGTGAAACCTAAACATGAAAATGGTTTCTGCAAAAGAACGGTTTAACCGAAAAGAACGAAATTTGGTGAGACAAGTGGGATTGGTGAACTGATCATTACCTGCACGTATCATCAAGATTGGGTGAAAAAATGTTTGCTGAGATTTCAGGAAACTCGTAGTTTTTTGGAAGCTTGGCAACCCCTTTCAATGAAAGTGATTCTCTTCAGTCTCTGCTTGGGGCAACTTCAATAGGAGACAAACCATAGCGATAGAACTTGGAACTACATTATTGTGCCAAGTTTTCAAAGAGCTAGCACAAACCGTTTTTATTTAGAGTTCCAACTACATGTATCCATATAGGAGAAAACCGAGTGAAACCTAAACAGGAAAACGGTTCCTGCAAAGGAACGGTTTAAACGAGAATAACGAAATTTTGTGAGCCAAGTGGGATTGGTGTACTGATCATTACCTGCAAGTATCATCTAGATTGGGTGAAAATATGGTTGCTGAGATTTCAGGAAATCTCGTAGTTTTTTGGAAGCTTCTCAACCCCTTTCAATGAAAGTGATTCTCGTCAGTCTCTGCTTGGGGCTACGTAAATAGGACACAAACCATAGCCATAGAACTTGGAACTACATTATTGTGCCAAGTTTCAAAGAGCTAGCACAAACCGTGTTTAATTTAGAGTTCCAACTACATGTATCAATATAGGAGAAAACAGAGTGAAACCTAAACATGAAAATGGTTTCTGCAAAGGAACGGTTTAACCGAAAAGAACGAAATTTGGTGAGACAAGTGGGATTGGTGTACTGATCATTACCTGCAAGTATCATCAAGTTTGGGTGAAAAAAGGTTTGCTGAGATTTCAGGAAACTCGTAGTTTTTTGGAAGCTTGGCATCCCCTTTCAATGAAAGTGATTCTCGTCAGTCTCTGCTTGGGGCTACTTCAATAGGACACAAACCATAGCGATAGAACTTGGAACTACATTATTGTGCCAAAGTTTCAAAGAGCTAGCACAAACCGTGTTTGCTTTAGAGTTCCAACTACATGTATCCATATAGGAGAAAACAGAGTGAAACCTAAACATGAAAACGGTTCCTGCAAAGGAACGGTATAACCGAGAATAACGAAATTTGGTGAGCCAAGTGGGATTGGTGTACTGATCATTACCTGCACGTATCATCAAGATTGGGTGAAAAAATGTTTGCTGAGATTTCAGGAAACTCGTAGTTTTTTGGAAGCTTGGCAACCCCTTTCAATGAAAGTGATTCTCGTCAGTCTCTGCTTGGGGCTACCTCAATAGGACACAAACCATAGCGATAGAACTTGGAACTACATTATTGTGCCAAGTTTCAAAGAGCTAGCACAAACCGTTTTTGATTTAGAGTTCCAACTACATGTATCCATATAGGAGAAAACAGAGTGAAACCTAAACAGGAAAACGGTTCCTGCAAAGGAACGGTTTAACCGAGAAGAACGAAATTTTGTGAGCCAAGTGGGATTGGTGTACTGATCATTACCTGCAAGTATCATCAAGATTGGGTCAAAAAAGGTTTGCTGAGATTTCAGGAAACTCGTAGTTTTTTGGAAGCTTGGCAACCCCTTTTCAATGAAAGTGATTCTCGTCAGTCTCTGCTTGGGGCTACTTCAATAGGACACAAACCATAGCCATAGAACTTGGAACTACATTATTGTGCCAAGTTTCAAAGAGATAGCACAAACCGTGTTTAATTTAGAGTTCCAAACTACATGTATCCATATAGGAGAAAACAGAGTGAAACCTAAACATGAAAACGGTTCCTGCAAAGGAACGGATTCACCTAGAAGAACGAAATTTTTTGAGCCAAGTGGCATTGGTGTACTGTTCATTACCTGCAAGTATCATCAAGATTGGGTGAAAAAAGGTTTGCTGAGATTTCAGGAAACTCGTAGTTTTTTGGAAGCTTGCAACCCCTTTCAATGAAAGTGATTCTCTTCAGTCTCTGCTTGGGGCTACCTCAATAGGAAACAAACCATAGCGATAGAACTTGGAACTACAGTATTGTGCCAAGTTTCAAAGAGCTAGCACAAACCGTGTTTGATTTAGAGTTCCAACTACATGTATCCATATAGGAGAAAACAGAGTGAAACCTAAACATGAAAACGGTTCCTGCAATGGAACGGTTTAACCGAGAAGAACGAAATTTTTTGAGCCCAGTGGGATTGGTGTACTGTTCATTACCTGCAAGTATCATCAAGATTGGGTGAAAAAAGGTTTGCCGAGATTTCAGGAAACTCATAGTTTTTTGGAAGCTTGGCAACCCCTTTCAATGAAAGTGATTCTCTTCAGTCTCTGCTTGGGGCTACCTCAATATGACACAAACCATAGCGATAGAACTTGGAACTACATTATTGTGCCAAGTTTCAAAGAGCTAGCACAAACCGTGTTTGATTTAGAGTTCCAACTACATGTATCCATATAGGAGAAAACAGAGTGAAACCTAAACATGAAAATGGTTTCTGCAAAGGAACGGTTTAACCGAAAAGAACGAAATTTGGTGAGCCAAGTGGGATTGGTGTACTGATCATTACCTGCAAGTAACATCAAGATTGGGTGAAAAAATATTTGCTGAGATTTCAGGAAACTCGTAGTTTTTTGGAAGCTTGTCAACCCCTTTCAATGAAAGTGATTCTCGTCAGTCTCTGCTTGGGGCTACTTCAAAAGGACACAAACCATAGCCATAGAACTTGGAACTACATTATTGTGCCAAGTTTCAAAGAGCTAGCACAAACCGTGTTTGATTTAGAGTTCCAACTACATGTATCCATGTAGGAGAAAACAGAGTGAAACCTAAACATGAAAATGGTTTCTGCAAAAGAACGGTTTAACCGAAAAGAACGAAATTTGGTGAGACAAGTGGGATTGGTGTACTGTTCATTACCTGCAAGTATCATCAAGATTGGGTGAAAAAAGGTTTGCTGAGATTTCAGGAAACTCGTAGTTTTTTGGAAGCTTAGCAACCCCTTTCAATGAAAGTGATTCTCTTCAGTCTCTGCTTGGGGCTACCTCAATAGGAAACAAACCCTAGCGATTGAACTTGGAACTACATTATTGTGCTAAGTTTCAAAGAGCTAGCACAAACCGTGTTTGATTTAGAGTTCCAACTACATGTATCCATATAGGAGAAAACAGAGTGAAACCTAAACATGAAAATGGTTTCTGCAAAGGAACAGTTTAAGCGAAAAGAACGAAATTTGGTGAGCCAAGTGGGATTGGTGTACTGATCATTACCTGCAAGTATCATCAAGATTGGGTGAAAAAATGTTTGCTGAGATTTCAGGAAACTCGTAGTTTTTTCGAAGCTTGTCAACCCCTTTCAATGAAAGTGATTCTCGTCAGTCTCTGCTTGGGGCTACTTCAATAGGACACAAACCATAGCGATAGAACTTGGAACTACATTATTGTGGTAAGTTTCAAAAGAGCTAGCACAAACCATGTTTGATTTAGAGTTCCAACTACATGTATCCATATAGGAGAAAACAGAGTGAAACCTAAACATGAAAACGGTTCCTGCAAAGGAACGGTATAACCGAGAAGAACGAAATTTGGTGAGCCAAGTGGGATTGGTGTACTGTTCATTACCTGCAAGTATCATCAAGATTGGGTCAAAAAAGGTTTGCTGAGATTTCAGGAAATTCGTAGTTTTTTGGAAGCTTGGCAACCCCTTTCAATGAAAGTGATTCTCGTCAGTCTCTGCTTGGGGCTACCTCAATAGGACACTAACCATAGCGATAGAACTTGGAACTACATTATTGTGCCAAGTTTCAAAGAGCTAGCACAAACCGTTTTTGATTTAGAGTTCCAACTACATGTATCCATATAGGAGAAAACAGAGTGAAACCTAAACAGGAAAACGGTTCCTGCAAAGGAACGGTTTAACCGAGAAGAACGAAATTTTGTGAGCCAAGTGGGATTGGTGTACTGATCATTACCTGCAAGTATCATCTAGATTGGGTGAAAATATGGTTGCTGAGATTTCAGGAATCTCGTAGTTTTTTGGAAGCTTCTCAACCCCTTTCAATGAAAGTGATTCTCGTCAGTCTCTGCTTGGGGCTACTTCAATAGGACACAAACCATAGCGATAGAACTTGGAACTACATTATTGTGGTAAGTTTCAAAGAGCTAGCACAAACCGTGTTTGATTTAGAGTTCCAACTACATGTATCCATATAGTAGAAAACAGAGTGAAACCTAAACATGAAAACGGTTCCTGCAAAGGAACGGTATAAACGAGAAGAACGAAATTTGCTGAGCCAAGTGGGATTGGTGTACTGTTCATTACCTGCAAGTATCATCAAGATTGGGTCAAAAAAGGTTTGCTGAGATTTCAGGAAACTCGTAGTTTTTTGGAAGCTTGGCAACCCCTTTCAATGAAAGTGATTCTCGTCAGTTTCTGCTTGGGGATACGTCTATAGGACACAAACCATAGCGATAGAACTTGGAACTACATTATTGTGCCAAGTTTCAAAGAGCTAGCACAAACCGTTTTTGATTTAGAGTTCCAACTACATGTATCCATATAGGAGAAAACAGAGTGAAACCTAAACAGGAAAAGGTTCCTGCAAAAGGAACGGTTTAACCGAGAAGAACGAAATTTTGTGAGCCAAGTGGGATTGGTGTACTAATCATTACCTGCAAGTATCATCAAGATTGGGTGAAAAAAGGTTTGCTGAGATTTCAGGAAACTCGTAGTTTTTGGAAGCTTGGCAACCCCTTTCAATGAAAGTGATTCTCGTCAGTCTCTGCTTGGGGCTACTTAAATAGGACACAAACCATAGCCATAGAACTTGGAACTACATTATTGTGCCAAGATTCAAAGAGATAGCACAAACCGTGTTTAATTTAGAGTTCCAAGTACATGTATCCATATAGGTGAAAACAGAGTGAAACCTAAACATGAAAACGGTTCCTGCAAAGGAACAGATTCACCTAGAAGAACGAAATTTTTTGAGCCAAGTGGGATTGGTGTACTGTTCATTACCTGCATGTATCATCAAGATTGGGTGAAAAAAGGTTTGCTGAGATTTCAGGAAACTCGTAGTTTTTTGGAAGCTTGGCAACCCCTTTCAATGAAAGTGATTCTCGTCAGTCTCTGCTTGGGGCTACTTCAATAGGACACAAATCATAGCGATAGAACTTGGAACTATATTATTGTGGTAAGTTTCAAAGAGCTAGCACAAACCATGTTTGATTTAGAGTTCCAACTACATGTATCCATATAGGAGAAAACAGAGTGAAACCTAAACATGAAAACGGTTCCTGCAAAGGAACGGTATAACCGAGAAGAACGAAATTTGGTGAGCCAAGTGGGATTGGTGTACTGTTCATTACCTCCAAGTATCATCAAGATTGGGTCAAAAAGGTTTGCTGAGATTTCAGGAAACTCGTAGTTTTTTGGAAGCTTGGGCAACCCCTTTCAATGAAAGTGATTCTCGTCAGTCTCTGCTTGGGGCTACCTCAATAGGACACAAACCATAGCGATAGAACTTGGAACTACATTATTGTGCCAAGTTTCAAAGAGCTAGCACAAACCGTTTTTGATTTAGAGTTCCAACTACATGTATCCATATAGGAGAAAACAGAGTGAAACCTAAACAGGAAAACGGTTTCTGCAAAGGAACGGTTTAACCGAGAAGAACGAAATTTGGTGAGCCAAGTGGGATTGGTGTACTGATCATTACCTGCAAGTATCATCTAGATTGGGCGAAAACATGGTTGCTGAGATTTCAGGATTCTCGTAGTTTTTCGGAAGCTTCTCAACCCCTTTCAATGAAAGTGATTCTCGTCAGTCTCTGCTTGGGGCTACTTCAATAGGACACAAACCATAGCGATAGAACTTGGAACTACATTATTGTGGTAAGTTTCAAAGAGCTAGCACAAACCGTGTTTGATTTAGAGTTCCAACTACATGTATCCATATAGTAGAAAACAGAGTGAAACCTAAACATGAAAACGGTTCCTGCAAAGGAACGGTATAACCGAGAAGAACGAAATTTGCTGAGCCAAGTGGCATTGGTGTACTGTTCATTACCTCCAAGTATCATCAAGATTAGGTCAAAAAAGGTTTGCTGAGATTTCAGGAAACTCGTAGTTTTTTGGAAGCTTGGCAACCCCTTTCAATTAAAGTGATACTCGTCAGTCTCTGCTTGGGGCTACCTCAATAGGACACAAACCATAGCGATAGAACTTGGAACTACATTATTGTGCCAAGTTTCAAAGAGCTAGCACAAACCGTTTTTGATTTAGAGTTCCAACTACATGTATCCATATAGGAGAAAACAGAGTGAAACCTAAACATGAAAATGGTTCCTGCAAAGGAACGGTTTAACCGAGAAGAACGAAATTTGGTGAGACAAGTGTGATTGGTGTACTGATCATTACCTGCAAGTATCATCAAGTTTGGGTGAAAAAAGGTTTGCTGAGATTTCAGGAAACTCGTAGTTTTTTGGAAGCTTGGCATCCCCTTTCAATGAAAGTGATTCTCGTCAGTCTCTGCTTGGGGCTACTTCAATAGGACACAAACCATAGCGATAGAACTTGGAACTACATTATTGTGCCAAGTTTCAAAGAGCTAGCACAAACCGTGTTTGCTTTAGAGTTCCAACTACATGTATCCATATAGGAGAAAACAGAGTGAAACCTAAACATGAAAAGGGTTCCTGCAAAGGAACGGTATAACCGAGAATAACGAAATTTGGTGAGCCAAGTGGGATTGGTGTACTGATCATTACCTGCACGTATCATCAAGATTGGGTGAAAAAATGTTTGCTGAGATTTCAGGAAACTCGTAGTTTTTTGGAAGCTTGGCAACCCCTTTCAATGAAAGTGATTCTCGTCAGTCTCTGCTTGGGGCTACCTCAATAGGACACAAACCATAGCGATAGAACTTGGAACTACATTATTGTGCCAAGTTTCAAAGAGCTAGCACAAACCGTTTTTGATTTAGAGTTCCAACTACATGTATCCATATAGGAGAAAACAGAGTGAAACCTAAACAGGAAAACGGTTCCTGCAAAGGAACGGTTTAACCGAGAAGAACGAAATTTTGTGAGCCAAGTGGGATTGGTGTACTGATCATTACCTGCAAGTATCATCTAGATTGGGTGAAATTATGGTTGCTGAGATTTCAGGAATCTCGTAGTTTTTTGGAAGCTTCTCAACCCCTTTCAATGAAAAGTGATTCTCGTCAGTCTCTGCTTGGGGCTACTTCAATAGGACACAAACCATAGCGATAGAACTTGGAACTACATTATTGTGGTAAGTTTCAAAGAGCTAGCACAAACCGTGTTTGATTTAGAGTTCCAACTACATGTATCCATATAGTAGAAAACAGAGTGAAACCTAAACATGAAAACGGTTCCTGCAAAGGAACGGTATAACCGAGAAGAACGAAATTTGCTGAGCCAAGTGGAATTGGTGTACTGTTCATTACCTGCAAGTATCATCAAGATTGGGTCAAAAAACGTTTGCTGAGATTTCAGGAAACTCGTAGTTTTTTGGAAGCTTGGCAACCCCTTTCAATGAAAGTGATACTCGTCAGTCTCTGCTTGGGGCTACCTCAATAGGACACAAACCATAGCGATAGAACTTGGAACTACATTATTGTGCCAAGTTTCAAAGAGCTAGCACAAACCGTTTTTGATTTAGAGTTCCAACTACATGTATCCATATAGGATAAAACAGAGTGAAACCTAAACAGGAAAACGGTTCCTGCAAAGGAACGGTTTAACCGAGAAGAACGAAATTTTGTGAGCCAAGTGGGATTGGTGTACTGATCATTACCTGCAAGTATCATCAAGATTGGGTGAAAAAAGGTTTGCTGAGATTTCAGGAAACTCGTAGTTTTTTGGAAGCTTGGCAACCCCTTTCAATGAAAGTGATTCTCGTCAGTCTCTGCTTGGGGCTACTTCAATAGGACACAAACCATAGCCATAGAACTTGGAACTACATTATTGTGCCAAGTTTCAAAGAGATAGCACAAACCGTGTTTAATTTAGAGTTCCAACTACATGTATCCATATAGGAGAAAACAGAGTGAAACCTAAACATGAAAACGGTTCCTGCAAAGGAACGGATTCACCTAGAAGAACGAAATTTTTTGAGCCAAGTGGCATTGGTGTACTGTTCATTACCTGCAAGTATCATCAAGATTGGGTGAAAAAAGGTTTGCTGAGATTTCAGGAAACTCGTAGTTTTTTGGAAGCTTGCAACCCCTTTCAATGAAAGTGATTCTCTTCAGTCTCTGCTTGGGGCTACCTCAATAGGAAACAAACCATAGCGATAGAACTTGGAACTACAGTATTGTGCCAAGTTTCAAAGAGCTAGCACAAACCGTGTTTGATTTAGAGTTCCAACTACATGTATCCATATAGAGAAAACAGAGTGAAACCTAAACATGAAAACGGTTCCTGCAATGGAACGGTTTAACCGAGAAGAACGAAATTTTTTGAGCCCAGTGGGATTGGTGTACTGTTCATTACCTGCAAGTATCATGAAGATTGGGTGAAAAAAGGTTTGCCGAGATTTCAGGAAACTCGTAGTTTTTTGGAAGCTTGGCAACCCCTTTCAATGAAAGTGATTCTCTTCAGTCTCTGCTTGGGGCTACCTCAATATGACACAAACCATAGCGATAGAACTTGGAACTACATTATTGTGCTAAGTTTCAAAGAGCTAGCACAAACCGTGTTTGATTTAGAGTTCCAACTACATGTATCCATGTAGGAGAAAACAGAGTGAAACCTAAACATGAAAATGGTTTCTGCAAAAGAACGGTTTAACCGAAAAGAACGAAATTTGGTGAGACAAGTGGGATTGGTGTACTGTTCATTACCTGCAAGTATCATCAAGATTGGGTGAAAAAAGGTTTGCTGAGATTTCAGGAAACTCGTAGTTTTTTGGAAGCTTGGCAACCCCTTTCAATGAAAGTGATTCTCTTCAGTCTCTGCTTGGGGCTACCTCAATAGGAAACAAACCCTAGCGATTGAACTTGGAACTACATTATTGTGCTAAGTTTCAAAGAGCTAGCACAAACCGTGTTTGATTTAGAGTTCCTACTACATGTATCCATATAGGAGAAAACAGAGTGAAACCTAAACATGAAAATGGTTTCTGCAAAGGAACAGTTTAAGCGAAATGAACGAAATTTGGTGAGCCAAGTGGGATTGGTGTACTGATCATTACCTGCAAGTATCATCAAGATTGGGAGAAAAAATGTTTGCTGAGATTTCAGGAAACTCGTAGTTTTTTCGAAGCTTGTCAACCCCTTTCAATGAAAGTGATTCTCGTCAGTCTCAGCTTGGGGCTAATTCAATAGGACACAAACCATAGCGATAGAACTTGGAACTACATTATTGTGGTAAGTTTCAAAGAGCTAGCACAAACCATGTTTGATTTAGAGTTCCAACTACATGTATCCATATAGGAGAAAACAGAGTGAAACCTAAACATGAAAACGGTTCCTGCAAAGGAACGGTATAACCGAGAAGAACGAAATTTGGTGAGCCAAGTGGGATTGGTGTACTGTTCATTACCTGCAAGTATCATCAAGATTGGGTCAAAAAAGGTTTGCTGAGATTTCAGGAAATTCGTAGTTTTCTGGAAGCTTGGCAACCCCTTTCAATGAAAGTGATTCTCGTCAGTCTCTGCTTGGGGCTACCTCAATAGGACACAAACCATAGCGATAGAACTTGGAACTACATTATTGTGCCAAGTTTCAAAGAGCTAGCACAAACCGTTTTTGATTTAGAGTTCCAACTACATGTATCCATATAGGAGAAAACAGAGTGAAACCTAAACAGGAAAACGGTTCCTGCAAAGGAACGGTTTAACCGAGAAGAACGAAATTTTGTGAGCCAAGTGGGATTGGTGTACTGATCATTACCTGCAAGTATCATCTAGATTGGGTGAAAATATGGTTGCTGAGATTTCAGGAATCTCGTAGTTTTTTGGAAGCTTCTCAACCCCTTTCAATGAAAGTGATTCTCGTCAGTCTCTGCTTGGGGCTACTTCAATAGGACACAAACCATAGCGATAGAACTTGGAACTACATTATTGTGGTAAGTTTCAAAGAGCTAGCACAAACCGTGTTTGATTTAGAGTTCCAACTACATGTATCCATATAGTAGAAAACAGAGTGAAACCTAAACATGAAAACGGTTCCTGCAAAGGAACGGTATAAACGAGAAGAACGAAATTTGCTGAGCCAAGTGGGATTGGTGTACTGTTCATTACCTGCAAGTATCATCAAGATTGGGTCAAAAAAGGTTTGCTGAGATTTCAGGAAACTCGTAGTTTTTTGGAAGCTTGGCAACCCCTTTCAATGAAAGTGATACTCGTCAGTCTCTGCTTGGGGCTACCTCAATAGGACACAAACCATAGCGATAGAACTTGGAACTACATTATTGTGCCAAGTTTCAAAGAGCTAGCACAAACCGTTTTTGATTTAGAGTTCCAACTACATGTATCCATATAGGAGAAAACAGAGTGAAACCTAAACAGGAAAAGTTTCCTGCAAAAGGAACGGTTTAACCGAGAAGAACGAAATTTTGTGAGCCAAGTGGGATTGGTGTACTGATCATTACCTGCAAGTATCATCAAGATTGGGTGAAAAAAGGTTTGCTGAGATTTCAGGAAACTCGTAGTTTTTGGAAGCTTGGCAACCCCTTTCAATGAAAGTGATTCTCGTCAGTCTCTGCTTGGGGCTACTTAAATAGGACACAAACCATAGCCATAGAACTTGGAACTACATTATTGTGCCAAGATTCAAAGAGATAGCACAAACCGTGTTTAATTTAGAGTTCCAAGTACATGTATCCATATAGGTGAAAACAGAGTGAAACCTAAACATGAAAACGGTTCCTGCAAAGGAACAGATTCACCTAGAAGAACGAAATTTTTTGAGCCAAGTGGGATTGGTGTACTGTTCATTACCTGCATGTATCATCAAGATTGGGTGAAAAAAGGTTTGCTGAGATTTCAGGAAACTCGTAGTTTTTTGGAAGCTTGGCAACCCCTTTCAATGAAAGTGATTCTCTTCAGTCTCTGCTTGGGGCTACCTCAATAGGAAACAAACCATAGCGATAGAACTTGGAACTACATTATTGTGCCAAGTTTCAAAGAGCTAGCACAAACCGTGTTTGATTTAGAGTTCCAACTACATGTATCCATATAGGAGAAAACAGAGTGAAACCTAAACATGAAAATGGTTTCTGCAAAAGAACGGTTTAACCGAAAAGAACGAAATTTGGTGAGACAAGTGGGATTGGTGTACTGATCATTACCTGCAAGTATCATCAAGATTGGGTGAAAAAAGGTTTGCTGAGATTTCAGCAAACTCGTAGTTTTTTGGAAGCTTGGCAACCCCTTTCAATGAAAGTGATTCTCTTCAGTCTCTGCTTGGGGCTACCTCAATAGGAAACAAACCCTAGCGATTGAACTTGGAACTACATTATTGTGCTAAGTTTCAAAGAGCTAGCACAAACCGTGTTTGATTTAGAGTTCCAACTACATGTATCCATATAGGAGAAAACAGAGTGAAACCTAAACATGAAAATGGTTTCTGCAAAGGAACAGTTTAAGCGAAAAGAACGAAATTTGGTGAGCCAAGTGGGATTGGTGTACTGATCATTACCTGCAAGTATCATCAAGATTGGGTGAAAAAATGTTTGCTGAGATTTCAGGAAACTCGTAGTTTTTTCGAAGCTTGTCAACCCCTTTCAATGAAAGTGATTCTCGTCAGTCTCTGCTTGGGGCTACTTCAATAGGACACAAACCATAGCGATAGAACTTGGAACTACATTATTGTGGTAAGTTTCAAAGAGCTAGCACAAACCATGTTTGATTTAGAATTCCAACTACATGTATCCATATAGGAGAAAACAGAGTGAAACCTAAACATGAAAACGGTTCCTGCAAAGGAACGGTATAACCGAGAAGAACGAAATTTGGTGAGCCAAGTGGGATTGGTGTACTGTTCATTACCTGCAAGTATCATCAAGATTGGGTCAAAAAAGGTTTGCTGAGATTTCAGGAAATTCGTAGTTTTTTGGAAGCTTGGCAACCCCTTTCAATGAAAGTGATTCTCGTCAGTCTCTGCTTGGGGCTACCTCAATAGGACACTAACCATAGCGATAGAACTTGGAACTACATTATTGTGCCAAGTTTCAAAGAGCTAGCACAAACCGTTTTTGATTTAGAGTTCCAACTACATGTATCCATATAGGAGAAAACAGAGTGAAACCTAAACAGGAAAATTGTTCCTGCAAAGGAACGGTTTAACCGAGAAGAACGAAATTTTGTGAGCCAAGTGGGATTGGTGTACTGATCATTACCTGCAAGTATCATCTAGATTGGGTGAAAATATGGTTGCTGAGATTTCAGGAATCTCGTAGTTTTTTGGAAGCTTGGCAACCCCTTTCAATGAAAGTGATTCTCGTCAGTCTCTGCTTGGGGCTACTTCAATAGGACACAAACCATAGCGATAGAACTTGGAACTACATTATTGTGGTAAGTTTCAAAGAGCTAGCACAAACCGTGTTTGATTTAGAGTTCCAACTACATGTATCCATATAGTAGAAAACAGAGTGAAACCTAAACATGAAAACGGTTCCTGCAAAGGAACGGTATAAACGAGAAGAACGAAATTTGCTGAGCCAAGTGGGATTGGTGTACTGTTCATTACCTGCAAGTATCATCAAGATTGAGTCAAAAAAGGTTTGCTGAGATTTCAGGAAACTCGTAGTTTTTTGGAAGCTTGGCAACCCCTTTCAATGAAAGTGATACTCGTCAGTCTCTGCTTGGGGCTACCTCAATAGGACACAAACCATAGCGATAGAACTTGGAACTACATTATTGTTCCAAGTTTCAAAGAGCTAGCACAAACCGTTTTTGATTTAGAGTTCCAACTACATGTATCCATATAGGAGAAAACAGAGTGAAACCTAAACAGGAAAAGTTTCCTGCAAAAGGAACGGTTTAACCGAGAAGAACGAAATTTTGTGAGCCAAGTGGGATTGGTGTACTGATCATTACCTGCAAGTATCATCAAGATTGGGTGAAAAAAGGTTTGCTGAGATTTCAGGAAACTCGTAGTTTTTTGGAAGCTTGGCAACCCCTTTCAATGAAAGTGATTCTCGTCAGTCTCTGCTTGGGGCTACTTAAATAGGACACAAACCATAGCCATAGAACTTGGAACTACATTATTGTGCCAAGATTCAAAGAGATAGCACAAACCGTGTTTAATTTAGAGTTCCAAGTACATGTATCCATATAGGTGAAAACAGAGTGAAACCTAAACATGAAAACGGTTCCTGCAAAGGAACAGATTCACCTAGAAGAACGAAATTTTTTGAGCCAAGTGGGATTGGTGTACTGTTCATTACCTGCATGTATCATCAAGATTGGGTGAAAAAAGGTTTGCTGAGATTTCAGGAAACTCGTAGTTTTTTGGAAGCTTGTCAACCCCTTTCAATGAAAGTGATTCTCGTCAGTCTCTGCTTGGGGCTACTTCAATAGGACACAAATCATAGCGATAGAACTTGGAACTATATTATTGTGGTAAGTTTCAAAGAGCTAGCACAAACCATGTTTGATTTAGAGTTCCAACTACATGTATCCATATAGGAGAAAACAGAGTGAAACCTAAACATGAAAACGGTTCCTGCAAAGGAACGGTATAACCGAGAAGAACGAAATTTGGTGAGCCAAGTGGGATTGGTGTACTGTTCATTACCTCCAAGTATCATCAAGATTGGGTCAAAAAAGGTTTGCTGAGATTTCAGGAAACTCGTAGTTTTTTGGAAGCTTGGCAACCCCTTTCAATGAAAGTGATTCTCGTCAGTCTCTGCTTGGGGCTACCTCAATAGGACACAAACCATAGCGATAGAACTTGGAACTACATTATTGTGCCAAGTTTCAAAGAGCTAGCACAAACCGTTTTTGATTTAGAGTTCCAACTACATGTATCCATATAGGAGAAAACAGAGTGAAACCTAAACAGGAAAACGTTTTCTGCAAAGGAACGGTTTAACCGAGAAGAACGAAATTTGGTGAGCCAAGTGGGATTGGTGTACTGATCATTACCTGCAAGTATCATCAAGATTGGGTGAAAAAAAATGTTTGCTGATATTTCAGGAAACTCGTAGTTTTTTGGAAGCTTGGCAACCCCTTTCAATGAAAGTGATTCTCGTCAGTCTCTGCTTGGGGCTACCTCAATAGGACACAAACCATAGCGATAGAACTTGGAACTACATTATTGTGCCAAGTTTCAAAGAGCTAGCACAAACCGTTTTTGATTTAGAGTTCCAACTACATGTATCCATATAGGAGAAAAGAGAGTGAAACCTAAACAGGAAAACGGTTCCTGCAAAGGAACGGTTTAACCGAGAAGAACGAAATTTTGTGAGCCAAGTGGGATTGGTGTACTGATCATTACCTGCAAGTATCATCTAGATTGGGTGAAAATATGGTTGCTGAGATTTCAGGAATCTCGTAGTTTTTTGGAAGCTTCTCAACCCCTTTCAATGAAAGTGATTCTCGTCAGTCTCTGCTTGGGGCTACTTCAATAGGACACAAACCATAGCGATAGAACTTGGAACTACATTATTGTGGTAAGTTTCAAAGAGCTAGCACAAACCGTGTTTGATTTAGAGTTCCAACTACATGTATCCATATAGTAGAAAACAGAGTGAAACCTAAACATGAAAACGGTTCCTGCAAAGGAACGGTATAACCGAGAAGAACGAAATTTGCTGAGCCAAGTGGGATTGGTGTACTGTTCATTACCTGCAAGTATCATCAAGATTGGGTCAAAAAACGTTTGCTGAGATTTCAGGAAACTCGTAGTTTTTTGGAAGCTTGGCAACCCCTTTCAATGAAAGTGATACTCGTCAGTCTCTGCTTGGGGCTACCTCAATAGGACACAAACCATAGCGATAGAACTTGGAACTACATTATTGTGCCAAGTTTCAAAGAGCTAGCACAAAACCGTTTTTGATTTAGAGTTCCAACTACATGTATCCATATAGTAGAAAACAGAGTGAAACCTAAACATGAAAACGGTTCCTGCAATGGAACGGTTTAACCGAGAAGAACGAAATTTTTTGAGCCCAGTGGGATTGGTGTACTGTTCATTACCTGCAAGTATCATCAAGATTGGGTGAAAAAAGGTTTGCCGAGATTTCAGGAAACTCGTAGTTTTTTGGAAGCTTGGCAACCCCTTTCAATGAAAGTGATTCTCTTCAGTCTCTGCTTGGGGCTACCTCAATATGACACAAACCATAGCGATAGAACTTGGAACTACATTATTGTGCTAAGTTTCAAAGAGCTAGCACAAACCGTGTTTGATTTAGAGTTCCAACTACATGTATCCATGTAGGAGAAAACAGAGTGAAACCTAAACATGAAAATGGTTTCTGCAAAAGAACGGTTTAACCGAAAAGAACGAAATTTGGTGAGACAAGTGGGATTGGTGTACTGTTCATTACCTGCAAGTATCATCAAGATTGGGTGAAAAAAGGTTTGCTGAGATTTCAGGAAACTCGTAGTTTTTTGGAAGCTTGGCAACCCCTTTCAATGAAAGTGATTCTCTTCAGTCTCTGCTTGGGGCTACCTCAATAGGAAACAAACCCTAGCGATTGAACTTGGAACTACATTATTGTGCTAAGTTTCAAAGAGCTAGCACAAACCGTGTTTGATTTAGAGTTCCAACTACATGTATCCATATAGGAGAAAACAGAGTGAAACCTAAACATGAAAATGGTTTCTGCAAAGGAACAGTTTAAGCGAAAAGAACGAAATTTGGTGAGCCAAGTGGGATTGGTGTACTGATCATTACCTGCAAGTATCATCAAGATTGGGTGAATAAATGTTTGCTGAGATTTCAGGAAACTCGTAGTTTTTTCGAAGCTTGTCAACCCCTTTCAATGAAAGTGATTCTCGTCAGTCTCAGCTTGGGGCTACTTCAATAGGACACAAACCATAGCGATAGAACTTGGAACTACATTATTGTGGTAAGTTTCAAAGAGCTAGCACAAACCATGTTTGATTTAGAGTTCCAACTACATGTATCCATATAGGAGAAAACAGAGTGAAACCTAAACATGAAAACGGTTCCTGCAAAGGAACGGTATAACCGAGAAGAACGAAATTTGGTGAGCCAAGTGGGATTGGTGTACTGTTCATTACCTGCAAGTATCATCAAGATTGGGTCAAAAAAGGTTTGCTGAGATTTCAGGAAATTCGTAGTTTTTTGGAAGCTTGGCAACCCCTTTCAATGAAAGTGATTCTCGTCAGTCTCTGCTTGGGGCTACCTCAATAGGACACAAACCATAGCGATAGAACTTGGAACTACATTATTGTGCCAAGTTTCAAAGAGCTAGCACAAACCGTTTTTGATTTAGAGTTCCAACTACATGTATCCATATAGGAGAAAACAGAGTGAAACCTAAACAGGAAAACGGTTCCTGCAAAGGAACGGTTTAACCGAGAAGAACGAAATTTTGTGAGCCAAGTGGGATTGGTGTACTGATCATTACCTGCAAGTATCATCTAGATTGGGTGAAAATATGGTTGCTGAGATTTCAGGAATCTCGTAGTTTTTTGGAAGCTTCTCAACCCCTTTCAATGAAAGTGATTCTCGTCAGTCTCTGCTTGGGGCTACTTCAATAGGACACAAACCATAGCGATAGAACTTGGAACTACATTATTGTGGTAAGTTTCAAAGAGCTAGCACAAACCGTTTTTGATTTAGAGTTCCAACTACATGTATCCATATAGTAGAAAACAGAGTGAAACCTAAACATGAAAACGGTTCCTGCAAAGGAACGGTATAACCGAGAAGAACGAAATTTGCTGAGCCAAGTGGGATTGGTGTACTGTTCATTACCTGCAAGTATCATCAAGATTGGGTCAAAAAAGGTTTGCTGAGATTTCAGGAAACTCGTAGTTTTTTGGAAGCTTGGCAACCCCTTTCAATGAAAGTGATACTCGTCAGTCTCTGCTTGGGGCTACCTCAATAGGACACAAACCATAGCGATAGAACTTGGAACTACATTATTGTGCCAAGTTTCAAAGAGCTAGCACAAACCGTTTTTGATTTAGAGTTCCAACTACATGTATCCATATAGGAGAAAACAGAGTGAAACCTAAACAGGAAAAGTTTCCTGCAAAAGGAACGGTTTAACCGAGAAGAACGAAATTTGCTGAGCCAAGTGGGATTGGTGTACTGATCATTACCTGCAAGTATCATCAAGATTGGGTGAAAAAAGGTTTGCTGAGATTTCAGGAAACTCGTAGTTTTTTGGAAGCTTGGCAACCCCTTTCAATGAAAGTGATTCTCGTCAGTCTCTGCTTGGGGCTACTTAAATAGGACACAAACCATAGCCATAGAACTTGGAACTACATTATTGTGCCAAGATTCAAAGAGATAGCACAAACCGTGTTTAATTTAGAGTTCCAAGTGCATGTATCCATATAGGTGAAAACAGAGTGAAACCTAAACATGAAAACGGTTCCTGCAAAGGAACAGATTCACCTAGAAGAACGAAATTTTTTGAGCCAAGTGGGATTGGTGTACTGTTCATTACCTGCATGTATCATCAAGATTGGGTGAAAAAAGGTTTGCTGAGATTTCAGGAAACTCGTAGTTTTTTGGAAGCTTGGCAACCCCTTTCAATGAAAGTGATTCTCTTCAGTCTCTGCTTGGGGCTACCTCAATAGGAAACAAACCATAGCGATAGAACTTGGAACTACATTATTGTGCCAAGTTTCAAAGAGCTAGCACAAACCGTGTTTGATTTAGAGTTCCAACTACATGTATCCATATAGGAGAAAACAGAGTGAAACCTAAACATGAAAATGGTTTCTGCAAAAGAACGGTTTAACCGAAAAGAACGAAATTTGGTGAGACAAGTGGGATTGGTGTACTGATCATTACCTGCAAGTATCATCAAGATTGGGTGAAAAAAGGTTTGCTGAGATTTCAGGAAACTCGTAGTTTTTTGGAAGCTTGGCAACCCCTTTCAATGAAAGTGATTCTCTTCAGTCTCTGCTTGGGGCTACCTCAATAGGAAACAAACCCTAGCGATTGAACTTGGAACTACATTATTGTGCTAAGTTTCAAAGAGCTAGCACAAACCGTGTTTGATTTAGAGTTCCAACTACATGTATCCATATAGGAGAAAACAGAGTGAAACCTAAACATGAAAATGGTTTCTGCAAAGGAACAGTTTAAGCGAAAAGAACGAAATTTGGTGAGCCAAGTGGGATTGGTGTACTGATCATTACCTGCAAGTATCATCAAGATTGGGTGAAAAAATGTTTGCTGAGATTTCAGGAAACTCGTAGTTTTTTCGAAGCTTGTCAACCCCTTTCAATGAAAGTGATTCTCGTCAGTCTCTGCTTGGGGCTACTTCAATAGGACACAAACCATAGCGATAGAACTTGGAACTACATTATTGTGGTAAGTTTCAAAGAGCTAGCACAAACCATGTTTGATTTAGAGTTCCAACTACATGTATCCATATAGGAGAAAACAGAGTGAAACCTAAACATGAAAACGGTTCCTGCAAAGGAACGGTATAACCGAGAAGAACGAAATTTGGTGAGCCAAGTGGGATTGGTGTACTGTTCATTACCTGCAAGTATCATCAAGATTGGGTCAAAAAAGTTTTGCTGAGATTTCAGGAAATTCGTAGTTTTTTGGAAGCTTGGCAACCCCTTTCAATGAAAGTGATTCTCGTCAGTCTCTGCTTGGGGCTACCTCAATAGGACACTAACCATAGCGATAGAACTTGGAACTACATTATTGTGCCAAGTTTCAAAGAGCTAGCACAAACCGTTTTTGATTTAGAGTTCCAACTACATGTATCCATATAGGAGAAAACAGAGTGAAACCTAAACAGGAAAACGGTTCCTGCAAAGGAACGGTTTAACCGAGAAGAACGAAATTTTGTGAGCCAAGTGGGATTGGTGTACTGATCATTACCTGCAAGTATCATCTAGATTGGGTGAAAATATGGTTGCTGAGATTTCAGGAATCTCGTAGTTTTTTGGAAGCTTCTCAACCCCTTTCAATGAAAGTGATTCTCGTCAGTCTCTGCTTGGGGCTACTTCAATAGGACACAAACCATAGCGATAGAACTTGGAACTACATTATTGTGGTAAGTTTCAAAGAGCTAGCACAAACCGTGTTTGATTTAGAGTTCCAACTACATGTATCCATATAGTAGAAAACAGAGTGAAACCTAAACATGAAAACGGTTCCTGCAAAGGAACGGTATAACCGAGAAGAACGAAATTTGCTGAGCCAAGTGGGATTGGTGTACTGATCATTACCTGCAAGTATCATCAAGATTGGGTGAAAAAATGTTTGCTGAGATTTCAGGAAACTCGTAGTTTTTTGGAAGCTTGTCAACCCCTTTCAATGAAAGAGGTTCTCGTCAGTCTCTGCTTGGGGCTTCTTCAATAGGACACAAACCATAGCGATAGAACTTGGAACTACATTATTTTGGTAAGTTTCAAAGAGCTAGCACAAACCATGTTTGATTTAGAGTTCCAACTACATGTATCCATATAGGAGAAAACAGAGTGAAACCTAAACATGAAAACGGTTCCTGCAAAGGAACGGTATAACCGAGAAGAACGAAATTTGGTGAGCCAAGTGGGATTCTTGTACTGTTATTACCTGCAAGTATCATCAAGATTGGGTCAAAAAAGGTTTGCTGAGATTTCAGGAAATTCGTAGTTTTTTGGAAGCTTGGAAACCCCTTTCAATGAAAGTGATTCTCGTCAGTCTCTGCTTGGGGCTACCTCAATAGGACACAAACCATAGCGATAGAACTTGGAACTACATTATTGTGCCAAGTTTCAAAGAGCTAGCACAAACCGTGTTTGATTTAGAGTTCCAACTACATGTATCCATATAGGAGAAAACAGAGTGAAACCTAAACAGGAAAACGGTTCCTGCAAAGGAACGGTTTAACCGAGAAGAACGAAATTTTGTGAGCCAAGTTGGATTGGTGTACTGATCATTACCTGCAAGTATCATCTAGATTGGGTGAAAATATGGTTGCTGAGATTTCAGGAAACTCGTAGTTTTTTGGAAGCTTCTCAACCCCTTTCAATGAAAGTGATTCTCGTCAGTCTCTGCTTGGGGCTACTTCAATAGGACACAAACCATAGCGATAGAACTTGGAACTACATTATTGTGGTAAGTTTCAAAGAGCTAGCACAAACCGTGTTTGATTTAGAGTTCCAACTACATGTATCCATATAGTAGAAAACAGAGTGAAACCTAAACATGAAAACGGTTCCTGCAAAGGAACGGTATAAACGAGAAGAACGAAATTTGCTGAGCCAAGTGGGATTGGTGTACTGTTCATTACCTGCAAGTATCATCAAGATTGGGTGAAAAAAGGTTTGCTGAGATTTCAGGAAACTCGTAGTTTTTTGGAAGCTTGGCAACCCCTTTCAATGAAAGTGATACTCGTCAGTCTCTGCTTGGGGCTACCTCAACACGACACAAACCATAGCGATAGAACTTGGAACTACATGATTGTGCCAAGTTTCAAAGAGCTAGCACAAACCGTTTTTGATTTAGAGTTCCAACTACATGTATCCATATAGGAGAAAACAGAGTGAAACCTAAACAGGAAAAGGTTCCTGCAAAAGGAACGGTTTAACCGAGAAGAACGAAATTTTGTGAGCCAAGTGGGATTGGTGTACTGATCATTACCTGCAAGTATCATCAAGATTGGGTGAAAAAAGGTTTGCTGAGATTTCAGGAAACTCGTAGTTTTTTGGAAGCTTGGCAACCCCTTTCAATGAAAGTGATTCTCGTCAGTCTCTGCTTGGGGCTACTTAAATAGGACACAAACCATAGCGATAGAACTTGGAACTACATTATTGTGCCAAGATTCAAAGAGATAGCACAAACCGTGTTTAATTTAGAGTTCCAACTACATGTATCCATATAGGTGAAAACAGAGTGAAACCTAAACATGAAAACGGTTCCTGCAAAGGAACAGATTCACCTAGAAGAACGAAATTTTTGAGCCAAGTGGGATTGGTGTACTGTTCATTACCTGCAAGTATCATCAAGATTGGGTGAAAAAAGGTTTGCTGAGATTTCAGGAAACTCGTAGTTTTTTGGAAGCTTGGCAACCCCTTTCAATGAAAGTGATTCTCTTCAGTCTCTGCTTGGGGCTACCTCAATAGGAAACAAACCATAGCGATAGAACTTGGAACTACATTATTGTGCCAAGTTTCAAAGTGCTAGCACAAACCGTGTTTGATTTAGAGTTCCAACTACATGTATCCATATAGTAGAAAACAGAGTGAAACCTAAACATGAAAACGGTTCCTGCAAAGGAACGGTATAACCGAGAAGAACGAAATTTGCTGAGCCAAGTGGGATTGGTGTACTGTTCATTACCTGCAAGTATCATCAAGATTGGGTCAAAAAAGGTTTGCTGAGATTTCAGGAAACTCGTAGTTTTTTGGAAGCTTGGCAACCCCTTTCAATGAAAGTGATACTCGTCAGTCTCTGCTTGGGGCTACTTCAATAGGACACAAACCATAGCGATAGAACTTGGAAACTACATTATTGTGCCAAGTTTCAAAGAGCTAGCACAAACCGTTTTGATTTAGAGTTCCAACTACATGTATCCATATAGGAGAAAACAGAGTGAAACCTAAACAGGAAAAGGTTCCTGCAAAAGGAACGGTTTAACCGAGAAGAACGAAATTTTGTGAGCCAAGTGGGATTGGTGTACTGATCATTACCTGCAAGTATCATCAAGATTGGGTGAAAAAAGGTTTGCTGAGATTTCAGGAAACTCGTAAGTTTTTTGGAAGCTTGGCAACCCCTTTCAATGAAAGTGATTCTCGTCAGTCTCTGCTTGGGGCTACTTAAATAGGACACAATCCATAGCCATAGAACTTGGAACTACATTATTGTGCCAAGATTCAAAGAGATAGCACAAACCCGTGTGTAATTTAGAGTTCCAAGTACATGTATCCATATAGGTAAAAACAGAGTGAAACCTAAACATGAAAACGGTTCCTGCAAAGGAACAGATTCACCTAGAAGAACGAAATTTTTTGAGCCAAGTGGGATTGGTGTACTGTTCATTACCTGCATGTATCATCAAGATTGGGTGAAAAAAGGTTTGCTGAGATTTCAGGAAACTCGTAGTTTTTGGAAGCTTGTCAACCCCTTTCAATGAAAGTGATTCTCGTCAGTCTCTGCTTGGGGCTACTTCAATAGGACACAAATCATAGCGATAGAACTTGGAACTATATTATTGTGGTAAGTTTCAAAGAGCTAGCACAAACCATGTTTGATTTAGAGTTCCAACTACATGTATCCATATAGGAGAAAACAGAGTGAAACCTAAACATGAAAACGGTTCCTGCAAAGGAACGGTATAACCGAGAAGAACGAAATTTGGTGAGCCAAGTGGGATTGGTGTACTGTTCATTACCTCCAAGTATCATCAAGATTGGGTCAAAAAAGTTTTGCTGAGATTTCAGGAAACTCGTAGTTTTTTGGAAGCTTGGCAACCCCTTTCAATGAAAGTGATTCTCGTCAGTCTCTGCTTGGGGCTACCTCAATAGGACACAAACCATAGCGATAGAACTTGGAACTACATTATTGTGCCAAGTTTCAAAGAGCTAGCACAAACCGTTTTTGATTTAGAGTTCCAACTACATGTATCCATATAGGAGAAAACAGAGTGAAACCTAAACAGGGAAAACGGTTTCTGCAAAGGAACGGTTTAACCGAGAAGAACGAAATTTGGTGAGCCAAGTGGGATTGGTGTACTGATCATTACCTGCAAGTATCATCTAGATTCGGTGAAAACATGGTTGCTGAGATTTCAGGAATCTCGTAGTTTTTCGGAAGCTTCTCAACCCCTTTCAATGAAAGTGATTCTCGTCAGTCTCTGCTTGGGGCTACTTCAATAGGACACAAACCATAGCGATAGAACTTGGAACTACATTATTGTGGTAAGTTTCAAAGAGCTAGCACAAACCGTGTTTGATTTAGAGTTCCAACTACATGTATCCATATAGTAGAAAAACAGAGTGAAACCTAAACATGAAAACGGTTCCTGCAAAGGAACGGTATAACCGAGAAGAACGAAATTTGCTGAGCCAAGTGGGATTGGTGTACTGTTCATTACCTCCAAGTATCATCAAGATTAGGTCAAAAAAGGTTTGCTGAGATTTCAGGAAACTCGTAGTTTTTGGAAGCTTGGCAACCCCTTTCAATTAAAGTGATACTCGTCAGTCTCTGCTTGGGGCTACCTCAATAGGACACAAACTATAGCGATAGAACTTGGAACTACATTATTGTGCCAAGTTTCAAAGAGCTAGCACAAACCGTTTTTGATTTAGAGTTCCAACTACATGTATCCATATAGGAGAAAACAGAGTGAAACCTAAACAGGAAAACGGTTCCTGCAAAGGAACGGTTTAACCGAGAAGAACGAAATTTTGTGAGCCAAGTGGGATTGGTGTACTGATCATTACCTGCAAGTATCATCAAGATTGGGTGAAAAAAGGTTTGCTGAGATTTCAGGAAACTCGTAGTTTTTTGGAAGCTTGGCAACCCCTTTCAATGAAAGTGATTCTCTTCAGTCTCTGCTTGGGGCTACCTCAATAGGAAACAAACCCTAGCGATTGAACTTGGAACTACATTATTGTGCTAAGTTTCAAAGAGCTAGCACAAACCGTGTTTGATTTAGAGTTCCAACTACATGTATCCATATAGGAGAAAACAGAGTGAAACCTAAACATGAAAATGGTTTCTGCAAAGGAACAGTTTAAGCGAAAAGAACGAAATTTGGTGAGCCAAGTGGGATTGGTGTACTGATCATTACCTGCAAGTATCATCAAGATTGGGTGAAAAAATGTTTTGCTGAGATTTCAGGAAACTCGTAGTTTTTTCGAAGCTTGTCAACCCCTTTCAATGAAAGTGATTCTCGTCAGTCTCTGCTTGGGGCTACTTCAATAGGACACAAACCATAGCGATAGAACTTGGAACTACATTATTGTGGTAAGTTTCAAAGAGCTAGCACAAACCATGTTTGATTTAGAGTTCCAACTACATGTATCCATATAGGAGAAAACAGAGTGAAACCTAAACATGAAAACGGTTCCTGCAAAGGAACGGTATAACCGAGAAGAACGAAATTTGGTGAGCCAAGTGGGATTGGTGTACTGTTCATTACCTGCAAGTATCATCAAGATTGGGTCAAAAAAGTTTTGCTGAGATTTCAGGAAATTCGTAGTTTTTTGGAAGCTTGGCAACCCCTTTCAATGAAAGTGATTCTCGTCAGTCTCTGCTTGGGGCTACCTCAATAGGACACTAACCATAGCGATAGAACTTGGAACTACATTATTGTGCCAAGTTTCAAAGAGCTAGCACAAACCGTTTTTGATTTAGAGTTCCAACTACATGTATCCATATAGGAGAAAACAGAGTGAAACCTAAACAGGAAAACGGTTCCTGCAAAGGAACGGTTTAACCGAGAAGAACGAAATTTTGTGAGCCAAGTGGGATTGGTGTACTGATCATTACCTGCAAGTATCATCTAGATTGGGTGAAAATATGGTTGCTGAGATTTCAGGAATCTCGTAGTTTTTTGGAAGCTTCTCAACCCCTTTCAATGAAAGTGATTCTCGTCAGTCTCTGCTTGGGGCTACTTCAATAGGACACAAACCATAGCGATAGAACTTGGAACTACATTATTGTGGTAAGTTTCAAAGAGCTAGCACAAACCGTGTTTGATTTAGAGTTCCAACTACATGTATCCATATAGTAGAAAACAGAGTGAAACCTAAACATGAAAACGGTTCCTGCAAAGGAACGGTATAACCGAGAAGAACGAAATTTGCTGAGCCAAGTGGGATTGGTGTACTGATCATTACCTGCAAGTATCATCAAGATTGGGTGAAAAAATGTTTGCTGAGATTTCAGGAAACTCGTAGTTTTTTGGAAGCTTGTCAACCCCTTTCAATGAAAGAGGTTCTCGTCAGTCTCTGCTTGGGGCTTCTTCAATAGGACACAAACCATAGCGATAGAACTTGGAACTACATTATTTTGGTAAGTTTCAAAGAGCTAGCACAAACCATGTTTGATTTAGAGTTCCAACTACATGTATCCATATAGGAGAAAACAGAGTGAAACCTAAACATGAAAACGGTTCCTGCAAAGGAACGGTATAACCGAGAAGAACGAAATTTGGTGAGCCAAGTGGGATTCTTGTACTGTTATTACCTGCAAGTATCATCAAGATTGGGTCAAAAAAGGTTTGCTGAGATTTCAGGAAATTCGTAGTTTTTTGGAAGCTTGGAAACCCCTTTCAATGAAAGTGATTCTCGTCAGTCTCTGCTTGGGGCTACCTCAATAGGACACAAACCATAGCGATAGAACTTGGAACTACATTATTGTGCCAAGTTTCAAAGAGCTAGCACAAACCGTGTTTGATTTAGAGTTCCAACTACATGTATCCATATAGGAGAAAACAGAGTGAAACCTAAACAGGAAAACGGTTCCTGCAAAGGAACGGTTTAACCGAGAAGAACGAAATTTTGTGAGCCAAGTTGGATTGGTGTACTGATCATTACCTGCAAGTATCATCTAGATTGGGTGAAAATATGGTTGCTGAGATTTCAGGAAACTCGTAGTATTTTGGAAGCTTCTCAACCCCTTTCAATGAAAGTGATTCTCGTCAGTCTCTGCTTGGGGCTACTTCAATAGGACACAAACCATAGCGATAGAACTTGGAACTACATTATTGTGGTAAGTTTCAAAGAGCTAGCACAAACCGTGTTTGATTTAGAGTTCCAACTACATGTATCCATATAGTAGAAAACAGAGTGAAACCTAAACATGAAAACGGTTCCTGCAAAGGAACGGTATAAACGAGAAGAACGAAATTTGCTGAGCCAAGTGGGATTGGTGTACTGTTCATTACCTGCAAGTATCATCAAGATTGGGTGAAAAAAGGTTTGCTGAGATTTCAGGAAACTCGTAGTTTTTTGGAAGCTTGGCAACCCCTTTCAATGAAAGTGATACTCGTCAGTCTCTGCTTGGGGCTACCTCAACACGACACAAACCATAGCGATAGAACTTGGAACTACATTATTGTGCCAAGTTTCAAAGAGCTAGCACAAACCGTTTTTGATTTAGAGTTCCAACTACATGTATCCATATAGGAGAAAACAGAGTGAAACCTAAACAGGAAAAGGTTCCTGCAAAAGGAACGGTTTAACCGAGAAGAACGAAATTTTGTGAGCCAAGTGGGATTGGTGTACTGATCATTACCTGCAAGTATCATCAAGATTGGGTGAAAAAAGGTTTGCTGAGATTTCAGGAAACTCGTAGTTTTTTGGAAGCTTGGCAACCCCTTTCAATGAAAGTGATTCTCGTCAGTCTCTGCTTGGGGCTACTTAAATAGGACACAAACCATAGCGATAGAACTTGGAACTACATTATTGTGCCAAGATTCAAAGAGATAGCACAAACCGTGTTTAATTTAGAGTTCCAACTACATGTATCCATATAGGTGAAAACAGAGTGAAACCTAAACATGAAAACGGTTCCTGCAAAGGAACAGATTCACCTAGAAGAACGAAATTTTTTGAGCCAAGTGGGATTGGTGTACTGTTCATTACCTGCAAGTATCATCAAGATTGGGTGAAAAAAGGTTTGCTGAGATTTCAGGAAACTCGTAGTTTTTTGGAAGCTTGGCAACCCCTTTCAATGAAAGTGATTCTCTTCAGTCTCTGCTTGGGGCTACCTCAATAGGAAACAAACCATAGCGATAGAACTTGGAACTACATTATTGTGCCAAGTTTCAAAGTGCTAGCACAAACCGTGTTTGAATTTAGAGTTCCAACTACATGTATCCATATAGTAGAAAACAGAGTGAAACCTAAACATGAAAACGGTTCCTGCAAAGGAACGGTATAACCGAGAAGAACGAAATTTGCTGAGCCAAGTGGGATTGGTGTACTGTTCATTACCTGCAAGTATCATCAAGATTGGGTCAAAAAAGGTTTGCTGAGATTTCAGGAAACTCGTAGTTTTTTGGAAGCTTGGCAACCCCTTTCAATGAAAGTGATACTCGTCAGTCTCTGCTTGGGGCTACTTCAATAGGACACAAACCATAGCGATAGAACTTGGAACTACATTATTGTGCCAAGTTTCAAAGAGCTAGCACAAACCGTTTTTGATTTAGAGTTCCAACTACATGTATCCATATAGGAGAAAACAGAGTGAAACCTAAACAGGAAAAGGTTCCTGCAAAAGGAACGGTTTAACCGAGAAGAACGAAATTTTGTGAGCCAAGTGGGATTGGTGTACTGATCATTACCTGCAAGTATCATCAAGATTGGGTGAAAAAAGGTTTGCTGAGATTTCAGGAAACTCGTAGTTTTTTGGAAGCTTGGCAACCCCTTTCAATGAAAGTGATTCTCGTCAGTCTCTGCTTGGGGCTACTTAAATAGGACACAAACCATAGCCATAGAACTTGGAACTACATTATTGTGCCAAGATTCAAAGAGATAGCACAAACCGTGTTTAATTTAGAGTTCCAAGTACATGTATCCATATAGGTGAAAACAGAGTGAAACCTAAACATGAAAACGGTTCCTGCAAAGGAACAGATTCACCTAGAAGAACGAAATTTTTTGAGCCAAGTGGGATTGGTGTACTGTTCATTACCTGCATGTATCATCAAGATTGGGTGAAAAAAGGTTTGCTGAGATTTCAGGAAACTCGTAGTTTTTTGGAAGCTTGTCAACCCCTTTCAATGAAAGTGATTCTCGTCAGTCTCTGCTTGGGGCTACTTCAATAGGACACAAATCATAGCGATAGAACTTGGAACTATATTATTGTGGTAAGTTTCAAAGAGCTAGCACAAACCATGTTTGATTTAGAGTTCCAACTACATGTATCCATATAGGAGAAAACAGAGTGAAACCTAAACATGAAAACGGTTCCTGCAAAGGAACGGTATAACCGAGAAGAACGAAATTTGGTGAGCCAAGTGGGATTGGTGTACTGTTCATTACCTCCAAGTATCATCAAGATTGGGTCAAAAAAGGTTTGCTGAGATTTCAGGAAACTCGTAGTTTTTTGGAAGCTTGGCAACCCCTTTCAATGAAAGTGATTCTCGTCAGTCTCTGCTTGGGGCTACCTCAATAGGACACAAACCATAGCGATAGAACTTGGAACTACATTATTGTGCCAAGTTTCAAAGAGCTAGCACAAACCGTTTTTGATTTAGAGTTCCAACTACATGTATCCATATAGGAGAAAACAGAGTGAAACCTAAACAGGAAAACGGTTTCTGCAAAGGAACGGTTTAACCGAGAAGAACGAAATTTGGTGAGCCAAGTGGGATTGGTGTACTGATCATTACCTGCAAGTATCATCTAGATTGGGTGAAAACATGGTTGCTGAGATTTCAGGAATCTCGTAGTTTTTCGGAAGCTTCTCAACCCCTTTCAATGAAAGTGATTCTCGTCAGTCTCTGCTTGGGGCTACTTCAATAGGACACAAACCATAGCGATAGAACTTGGAACTACATTATTGTGGTAAGTTTCAAAGAGCTAGCACAAACCGTGTTTGATTTAGAGTTCCAACTACATGTATCCATATAGTAGAAAACAGAGTGAAACCTAAACTTGAAAACGGTTCCTGCAAAGGAACGGTATAACCGAGAAGAACGAAATTTGCTGAGCCAAGTGGGATTGGTGTACTGTTCATTACCTCCAAGTATCATCAAGATTAGGTCAAAAAAGGTTTGCTGAGATTTCAGGAAACTCGTAGTTTTTTGGAAGCTTGGCAACCCCTTTCAATTAAAGTGATACTCGTCAGTCTCTGCTTGGGGCTACCTCAATAGGACACAAACCATAGCGATAGAACTTGGAACTACATTATTGTGCCAAGTTTCAAAGAGCTAGCACAAACCGTTTTTGATTTAGAGTTCCAACTACATGTATCCATATAGGAGAAAACAGAGTGAAACCTAAACAGGAAAACGGTTCCTGCAAAGGAACGGTTTAACCGAGAAGAACGAAATTTTGTGAGCCAAGTGGGATTGGTGTACTGATCATTACCTGCAAGTATCATCAAGATTGGGTGAAAAAAGGTTTGCTGAGATTTCAGGAAACTCGTAGTTTTTTGGAAGCTTGGCAACCCCTTTCAATGAAAGTGATTCTCGTCAGTCTCTGCTTGGGGCTACTTAAATAGGACACAAACCATAGCCATAGAACTTGGAACTACATTATTGTGCCAAGTTTCAAAGAGATAGCACAAACCGTGTTTAATTTAGAGTTCCAACTACATGTATCCATATAGGAGAAAACAGAGTGAAACCTAAACATGAAAACGGTTCCTGCAAAGGAACGGATTCACCTAGAAGAACGAAATTTTTTGAGCCAAGTGGGATTGGTGTACTGTTCATTACCTGCAAGTATCATCAAGATTGGGTGAAAAAAGGTTTGCTGAGATTTCAGGAAACTCGTAGTTTTTTGGAAGCTTGGCAACCCCTTTCAATGAAAGTGATTCTCTTCAGTCTCTGCTTGGGGCTACCTCAATAGGAAACAAACCATAGCGATTGAACTTGGAACTACATTATTGTGCCAAGTTTCAAAGAGCTAGCACAAACCGTGTTTGATTTAGAGTTCCAACTACATGTATCCATATAGGAGAAAACAGAGTGAAACCTAAACATGAAAATGGTTTCTGCAAAGGAACAGTTTAAGCGAAAAGAACAAAATTTGGTGAGCCAAGTGGGATTGGTGTACTGATCATTACCTTCAAGTATCATCAAGATTGGGTGAAAAAAAGTTTCTGAGATTTCAGGAATCTCGTAGTTTTTTGGAAGCTTGGCAACCCCTTTCAATGAAGGTGATTCTCGTCAGTCTCTGCTTGGGGCTACTTCAATAGGACACAAATCATAGCGATAGAACTTGGAACTACATTATTGTGCCAAGTTTCAAAGAGCTAGCACAAACCGTGTTTGATTTAGAGTTCCAACTACATGTATCCATATAGGAGAAAACAGAGTGAAACCTAAACATGAAAATGGTTCCTGCAAAGGAACGATTTAACTGAGAAGCACGAAATTAGGTGAGCCAAGTGGGATTGGTGAACTGATCATTACCTTCAAGTATCATCAAGATTGGGTGAAAAAAAGTTTGCTGAGTATTCAGGAAACTCATAGTTTTTTGGAAGCTTGGAAACCCCTTTCAATGAAAGTGATTCTCGTCAGTCTCTGCTTGGGGCTACTTCAATAGGACACAAATCATAGCGATAGAACTTGGAACTACATTAGTGTGCCAAGTTTCAAAGAGCTAGCACAAACCGTTTTTGATTTAGAGTTCCAACTACATGTATCCATATAGGAGAAAACAGAGTGAAACCTAAACAGGAAAACGGTTCCTGCAAAGGAACGGTTTAACCGAGAAGAACGAAATTTTGTGAGCCAAGTGGGATTGGTGTACTGATCATTACCTGCAAGTATCATCTAGATTGGGTGAAAACATGGTTGCTGAGATTTCAGGAATCTCGTAGTTTTTTGGAAGCTTCTCAACCCCTTTCAATGAAAGTGATTCTCGTCAGTCTCTGCTTGGGGCTACTTCAATAGGACACAAACCATAGCGATAGAACTTGGAACTACATTATTGTGGTAAGTTTCAAAGAGCTAGCACAAACCGTGTTTGATTTAGAGTTCCAACTACATGTATCCATATAGTAGAAAACAGAGTGAAACCTAAACATGAAAACGGTTCCTGCAAAGGAACGGTATAACCGAGAAGAACGAAATTTGTTGAGCCAAGTGGGACTGGTGTACTGTTCATTACCTGCAAGTATCATCAAGATTAGGTCAAAAAAGGTTTGCTGAGATTTCAGGAAACTCGTAGTTTTTTGGAAGCTTGGCAACCCCTTTCAATGAAAGTGATACTCGTCAGTCTCTGCTTGGGGCTACCTCAATAGGACACAAACCATAGCGATAGAACATGGAACTACATTATTGTGCCAAGTTTCAAAGAGCTAGCACAAACCGTTTTTGATTTAGAGTTCCAAATACATGTATCCATATAGGAGAAAACAGAGTGAAACCTAAACAGGAAAACGGTTCCTGCAAAGGAACGGTTTAACCGAGAAGAACGAAATTTTGTGAGCCAAGTGGGTTTGGTGTACTGATCATTACCTGCAAGTATCATCAAGATTGGGTGAAAAAAGGTTTGCTGAGATTTCAGGAAACTCGTAGTTTTTTGGAAGCTTGGCAACCCCTTTCAATGAAAGTGATTCTCGTCAGTCTCTGCTTGGGGCTACTTAAATAGGACACAAACCATAGCCATAGAACTTGGAACTACATTATTGTGCCAAGTTTCAAAGAGATAGCACAAACTGTGTTTAATTTAGAGTTCCAACTACATGTATCCATATAGGAGAAAACAGAGTGAAACCTAAACATGAAAACGGTTCCTGCAAAGGAACGGATTCACCTAGAAGAACGAAATTTTTTGAGGCAAGTGGGATTGGTGTACTGTTCATTACCAGCAAGTATCATCAAGATTGGGTGAAAAAAGGATTGCTGAGATTTCAGGAAACTCGTAGTTTTTTGGAAGCTTGGCAACCCCTTTCAATGAAAGTGATTCTCTTCAGTCTCTGCTTGGGGCTACCTCAATAGGAAACAAACCATAGCGATAGAACTTGGAACTACATTATTGTGCCAAGTTTCAAAGAGCTAGCACAAACCGTGTTTGATTTAGAGTTCCAACTACATGTATCCATATAGGAGAAAACAGAGTGAAACCTAAACATGAAAATGGTTTCTGCAAAGGAACGGTTTAACCGAAAAGAATGAAATTTGGTGAGACAAGTGGGATTGGTGTACTGATCATTACCTGCATGTATCATCAAGATTGGGTGAAAAAATGTTTGCTGAGATTTCAGGAAACTCGTAGTTTTTTGGAAGCTTGTCAACCCCTTTCAATGAAAGTGATTCTCGTCAGTCTCTGCTTGGAGCTACTTCAATAGGACACAAACCATAGCGATAGAACTTGGAACTACATTATTGTGCCAAGTTTCAAAGAGCTAGCACAAACCGTTTTTGATTTAGAGTTCCAACTACATGTATCCATATAGGGGAAAACAGAGTGAAACCTAAACAGGAAAACGGTTCCTGCAAAGGAACGGTTTAACCGAGAAGAACGAAATTTTGTGAGCCAAGTGGGATTGGTGTACTGATCATTACCTGCAAGTATCATCTAGATTGGATGAAAATATGGTTGCTGAGATTTCAGGAATCTCGTAGTTTTTTGGAAGCTTCTCAACCCCTTTCAATGAAAGTGATTCTCGTCAGTCTCTGTTTGGGGCTACTTCAATAGGACACAAACCATAGCGATAGAACTTGGAACTACATTATTGTGGTAAGTTTCAAAGAGCTAGCACAAACCGTGTTTGATTTAGAGTTCCAACTACATGTATCCATATAGTAGAAAACAGAGTGAAACCTAAACATGAAAACGGTTCCTGCAAAGGAACGGTATAACCGAGAAGAACGAAATTTGCTGAGCCAAGTGGGATTGGTGTACTGTTCATTACCTGCAAGTATCATCAAGATTAGGTCAAAAAAGGTTTGCTGAGATTTCAGGAAACTCGTAGTTTTTTGGAAGCTTGGCAACCCCTTTCAATGAAAGTGAACTCGTCAGTCTCTGCTTGGGGCTACCTCAATAGGACACAAACCATAGCGATAGAACATGAAACTACATTATTGTGCCAAGTTTCAAAGAGCTAGCACAAACCGTTTTTGATTTAGAGTTCCAACTACATGTATCCATATAGGAGAAAACAGAGTGAAACCTAAACAGGAAAACGGTTCCTGCAAAGGAACGGTTTAACCGAGAAGAACGAAATTTTGTGAGCCAAGTGGGATTGGTGTACTGATCATTACCTGCAAGTATCATCAAGATTGGGTGAAAAAAGGTTTGCTGAGATTTCAGGAAACTCGTAGTTTTTTGGAAGCTTGGCAACCCCTTTCAATGAAAGTGATTCTCGTCAGTCTCTGCTTGGGGCTACTTAAATAGGACACAAACCATAGCCATAGAACTTGGAACTACATTATTGTGCCAAGTTTCAAAGAGATAGCACAAACTGTGTTTAATTTAGAGTTCCAACTACATGTATCCATATAGGAGAAAACAGAGTGAAACCTAAACATGGAAAACGGTTCCTGCAAAGGAACGGATTCACCTAGAAGAACGAAATTTTTTGAGCCAAGTGGGATTGGTGTACTGTTCATTACCTGCAAGTATCATCAAGATTGGGTGAAAAAAGGATTGCTGAGATTTCATGAAACTCGTAGTTTTTTGGAAGCTTGGCAACCCCTTTCAATGAAAGTGATTCTCTTCAGTCTCTGCTTGGGGCTACCTCAATAGGAAACAAACCATAGCTATAGAACTTGGAACTACATTATTGTGCCAAGTTTCAAAGAGCTAGCACAAACCGTGTTTGATTTAGAGTTCCAACTACATGTATCCATATAGGAGAAAACAGAGTGAAACCTAAACATGAAAATGGTTTCTGCAAAGGAACGGTTTAACCGAAAAGAACGAAATTTGGTGAGACAAGTGGGATTGGTGTACTGATCATTACCTGCATGTATCATCAAGATTGGGTGAAAAAATGTTTGCTGAGATTTCAGGAAACTCGTAGTTTTTTGGAAGCTTGTCAACCCCTTTCAATGAAAGTGATTCTCGTCAGTCTCTGCTTGGGGCTACTTCAATAGGACACAAACCATAGCGATAGAACTTGGAACTACATTATTGTGCCAAGTTTCAAAGAGCTAGCACAAACCGTTTTTGATTTAGAGTTCCCACTACATGTATCCATATAGGAGAAAACAGAGTGAAACCTAAACAGGAAAACGGTTCCTGCAAAGGAACGGTTTAACCGAGAAGAACGAAATTTTGTGAGCCAAGTGGGATTGGTGTACTGATCATTACCTGCAAGTATCATCTAGATTGGATGAAAATATGGTTGCTGAGATTTCAGTAATCTCGTAGTTTTTTGGAAGCTTCTCAACCCCTTTCAATGAAAGTGATTCTCGTCAGTCTCTGCTTGGGGCTACTTCAATAGGACACAAACCATAGCGATAGAACTTGGAACTACATTATTGTGGTAAGTTTCAAAGAGCTAGCACAAACCGTGTTTGATTTAGAGTTCCAACTACATGTATCCATATAGGAGAAAACAGAGTGAAACCTAAACATGAAAACGGTTCCTGCAAAGGAACGGTATAAGCGAGAAGAACGAAATTTGGTGAGCCAAGTGGGATTGGTGTACTGATCATTACCTGCAAGTATCATCAAGATTGAGTGAAAAAATGTTTGCTGAGATTTCAGGAAACTCGTAGTTTTTTGGAAGCTTGGCAACCCCTTTCAATGAAAGTGATTCTCGTCACTCTCTGCTTCGGACTACCTCAATAGGACACAAACCATAGCGATAGAACTTGGAACTACATTATTGTGCCAAGTTTCAAAGAGCTAGCACAAACCGTGTTTGATTTAGAGTTCCAAATACATGTATCAATATAGGAGAAAACAGAGTGAAACCTAAACATGAAAACGGTTTCTGCAAAGGAACGGTTTAACCGAAAAGAACGAAATTTGGTGAGCCAAGTGGGATTGGTGTACTGATCATTACCTGTAAGTGTCATCAAGATTGGGTGAAAAAATGTTTGCTGAGATTTCAGGAAACTCGTAGTGTTTTGGAAGCTTGTCAACCCCTTTCAATGAAAGTGATTCTCCTCAGTCTCTGCTTGGGGCTACTTCAATAGGACACAAACCATAGCGATAGAACTTGGAACTACATTATTGTGGTAAGTTTCAAAGAGCTAGCACAAACCGTGTTTGATTTAGAGTTCCAACTACATGTATCCATATAGGAGAAAACAGAGTGAAACCTAAACATGAAAACGGTTCCTGCAAAGGAACGGTTTAACTGAGAAGAACAAAATTTGGTGAGCCAAGTGGGATTGGTGTACTGATCATTACCTTCAAGTATCATCAAGATTGGGTGAAAAAAAGTTTCTGAGATTTCAGGAATCTCGTAGTTTTTTGGAAGCTTGGCAACCCCTTTCAATGAAGGTGATTCTCGTCAGTCTCTGCTTGGGGCTACTTCAATAGGACACAAATCATAGCGATAGAACTTGGAACTACATTATTGTGCCAAGTTTCAAAGAGCTAGCACAAACCGTGTTTGATTTAGAGTTCCAACTACATGTATCCATATAGGAGAAAACAGAGTGAAACCTAAACATGAAAATGGTTCCTGCAAAGGAACGATTTAACTGAGAAGCACGAAATTAGGTGAGCCAAGTGGGATTGGTGAACTGATCATTACCTTCAAGTATCATCAAGATTGGGTGAAAAAAAGTTTGCTGAGTATTCAGGAAACTCATAGTTTTTTGGAAGCTTGGAAACCCCTTTCAATGAAAGTGATTCTCGTCAGTCTCTGCTTGGGGCTACTTCAATAGGACACAAATCATAGCGATAGAACTTGGAACTACATTAGTGTGCCAAGTTTCAAAGAGCTAGCACAAACCGTTTTTGATTTAGAGTTCCAACTACATGTATCCATATAGGAGAAAACAGAGTGAAACCTAAACAGGAAAACGGTTCCTGCAAAGGAACGGTTTAACCGAGAAGAACGAAATTTTGTGAGCCAAGTGGGATTGGTGTACTGATCATTACCTGCAAGTATCATCTAGATTGGGTGAAAACATGGTTGCTGAGATTTCAGGAATCTCGTAGTTTTTTGGAAGCTTCTCAACCCCTTTCAATGAAAGTGATTCTCGTCAGTCTCTGCTTGGGGCTACTTCAATAGGACACAAACCATAGCGATAGAACTTGGAACTACATTATTGTGGTAAGTTTCAAAGAGCTAGCACAAACCGTGTTTGATTTAGAGTTCCAACTACATGTATCCATATAGTAGAAAACAGAGTGAAACCTAAACATGAAAACGGTTCCTGCAAAGGAACGGTATAACCGAGAAGAACGAAATTTGTTGAGCCAAGTGGGACTGGTGTACTGTTCATTACCTGCAAGTATCATCAAGATTAGGTCAAAAAAGGTTTGCTGAGATTTCAGGAAACTCGTAGTTTTTTGGAAGCTTGGCAACCCCTTTCAATGAAAGTGATACTCGTCAGTCTCTGCTTGGGGCTACCTCAATAGGACACAAACCATAGCGATAGAACATGGAACTACATTATTGTGCCAAGTTTCAAAGAGCTAGCACAAACCGTTTTTGATTTAGAGTTCCAAATACATGTATCCATATAGGAGAAAACAGAGTGAAACCTAAACAGGAAAACGGTTCCTGCAAAGGAACGGTTTAACCGAGAAGAACGAAATTTTGTGAGCCAAGTGGGTTTGGTGTACTGATCATTACCTGCAAGTATCATCAAGATTGGGTGAAAAAAGGTTTGCTGAGATTTCAGGAAACTCGTAGTTTTTTGGAAGCTTGGCAACCCCTTTCAATGAAAGTGATTCTCGTCAGTCTCTGCTTGGGGCTACTTAAATAGGACACAAACCATAGCCATAGAACTTGGAACTACATTATTGTGCCAAGTTTCAAAGAGATAGCACAAACTGTGTTTAATTTAGAGTTCCAACTACATGTATCCATATAGGAGAAAACAGAGTGAAACCTAAACATGAAAACGGTTCCTGCAAAGGAACGGATTCACCTAGAAGAACGAAATTTTTTGAGGCAAGTGGGATTGGTGTACTGTTCATTACCAGCAAGTATCATCAAGATTGGGTGAAAAAAGGATTGCTGAGATTTCAGGAAACTCGTAGTTTTTTGGAAGCTTGGCAACCCCTTTCAATGAAAGTGATTCTCTTCAGTCTCTGCTTGGGGCTACCTCAATAGGAAACAAACCATAGCGATAGAACTTGAAACTACATTATTGTGCCAAGTTTCAAAGAGCTAGCACAAACCGTGTTTGATTTAGAGTTCCAACTACATGTATCCATATAGGAGAAAACAGAGTGAAACCTAAACATGAAAATGGTTTCTGCAAAGGAACGGTTTAACCGAAAAGAATGAAATTTGGTGAGACAAGTGGGATTGGTGTACTGATCATTACCTGCATGTATCATCAAGATTGGGTGAAAAAATGTTTGCTGAGATTTCAGGAAACTCGTAGTTTTTTGGAAGCTTGTCAACCCCTTTCAATGAAAGTGATTCTCGTCAGTCTCTGCTTGGAGCTACTTCAATAGGACACAAACCATAGCGATAGAACTTGGAACTACATTATTGTGCCAAGTTTCAAAGAGCTAGCACAAACCGTTTTTGATTTAGAGTTCCAACTACATGTATCCATATAGGGGAAAACAGAGTGAAACCTAAACAGGAAAACGGTTCCTGCAAAGGAACGGTTTAACCGAGAAGAACGAAATTTTGTGAGCCAAGTGGGATTGGTGTACTGATCATTACCTGCAAGTATCATCTAGATTGGATGAAAATATGGTTGCTGAGATTTCAGGAATCTCGTAGTTTTTTGGAAGCTTCTCAACCCCTTTCAATGAAAGTGATTCTCGTCAGTCTCTGTTTGGGGCTACTTCAATAGGACACAAACCATAGCGATAGAACTTGGAACTACATTATTGTGGTAAGTTTCAAAGAGCTAGCACAAACCGTGTTTGATTTAGAGTTCCAACTACATGTATCCATATAGTAGAAAACAGAGTGAAACCTAAACATGAAAACGGTTCCTGCAAAGGAACGGTATAACCGAGAAGAACGAAATTTGCTGAGCCAAGTGGGATTGGTGTACTGTTCATTACCTGCAAGTATCATCAAGATTAGGTCAAAAAAGGTTTGCTGAGATTTCAGGAAACTCGTAGTTTTTTGGAAGCTTGGCAACCCCTTTCAATGAAAGTGATACTCGTCAGTCTCTGCTTGGGGCTACCTCAATAGGACACAAACCATAGCGATAGAACATGAAACTACATTATTGTGCCAAGTTTCAAAGAGCTAGCACAAACCGTTTTTGATTTAGAGTTCCAACTACATGTATCCATATAGGAGAAAACAGAGTGAAACCTAAACAGGAAAACGGTTCCTGCAAAGGAACGGTTTAACCGAGAAGAACGAAATTTTGTGAGCCAAGTGGGATTGGTGTACTGATCATTACCTGCAAGTATCATCAAGATTGGGTGAAAAAAGGTTTGCTGAGATTTCAGGAAACTCGTAGTTTTTTGGAAGCTTGGCAACCCCTTTCAATGAAAGTGATTCTCGTCAGTCTCTGCTTGGGGCTACTTAAATAGGACACAAACCATAGCCATAGAACTTGGAACTACATTATTGTGCCAAGTTTCAAAGAGATAGCACAAACTGTGTTTAATTTAGAGTTCCAACTACATGTATCCATATAGGAGAAAACAGAGTGAAACCTAAACATGAAAACGGTTCCTGCAAAGGAACGGATTCACCTAGAAGAACGAAATTTTTTGAGCCAAGTGGGATTGGTGTACTGTTCATTACCTGCAAGTATCATCAAGATTGGGTGAAAAAAGGATTGCTGAGATTTCATGAAACTCGTAGTTTTTTGGAAGCTTGGCAACCCCTTTCAATGAAAGTGATTCTCTTCAGTCTCTGCTTGGGGCTACCTCAATAGGAAACAAACCATAGCTATAGAACTTGGAACTACATTATTGTGCCAAGTTTCAAAGAGCTAGCACAAACCGTGTTTGATTTAGAGTTCCAACTACATGTATCCATATAGGAGAAAACAGAGTGAAACCTAAACATGAAAATGGTTTCTGCAAAGGAACGGTTTAACCGAAAAGAACGAAATTTGGTGAGACAAGTGGGATTGGTGTACTGATCATTACCTGCATGTATCATCAAGATTGGGTGAAAAAATGTTTGCTGAGATTTCAGGAAACTCGTAGTTTTTTGGAAGCTTGTCAACCCCTTTCAATGAAAGTGATTCTCGTCAGTCTCTGCTTGGGGCTACTTCAATAGGACACAAACCATAGCGATAGAACTTGGAACTACATTATTGTGCCAAGTTTCAAAGAGCTAGCACAAACCGTTTTTGATTTAGAGTTCCCACTACATGTATCCATATAGGAGAAAACAGAGTGAAACCTAAACAGGAAAACGGTTCCTGCAAAGGAACGGTTTAACCGAGAAGAACGAAATTTTGTGAGCCAAGTGGGATTGGTGTACTGATCATTACCTGCAAGTATCATCTAGATTGGATGAAAATATGGTTGCTGAGATTTCAGTAATCTCGTAGTTTTTTGGAAGCTTCTCAACCCCTTTCAATGAAAGTGATTCTCGTCAGTCTCTGCTTGGGGCTACTTCAATAGGACACAAACCATAGCGATAGAACTTGGAACTACATTATTGTGGTAAGTTTCAAAGAGCTAGCACAAACCGTGTTTGATTTAGAGTTCCAACTACATGTATCCATATAGGAGAAAACAGAGTGAAACCTAAACATGAAAACGGTTCCTGCAAAGGAACGGTATAAGCGAGAAGAACGAAATTTGGTGAGCCAAGTGGGATTGGTGTACTGATCATTACCTGCAAGTATCATCAAGATTGAGTGAAAAAATGTTTGCTGAGATTTCAGGAAACTCGTAGTTTTTTGGAAGCTTGGCAACCCCTTTCAATGAAAGTGATTCTCGTCACTCTCTGCTTCGGACTACCTCAATAGGACACAAACCATAGCGATAGAACTTGGAACTACATTATTGTGCCAAGTTTCAAAGAGCTAGCACAAACCGTGTTTGATTTAGAGTTCCAAATACATGTATCAATATAGGAGAAAACAGAGTGAAACCTAAACATGAAAACGGTTTCTGCAAAGGAACGGTTTAACCGAAAAGAACGAAATTTGGTGAGCCAAGTGGGATTGGTGTACTGATCATTACCTGCAAGTGTCATCAAGATTGGGTGAAAAAATGTTTGCTGAGATTTCAGGAAACTCGTAGTGTTTTGGAAGCTTGTCAACCCCTTTCAATGAAAGTGATTCTCCTCAGTCTCTGCTTGGGGCTACTTCAATAGGACACAAACCATAGCGATAGAACTTGGAACTACATTATTGTGGTAAGTTTCAAAGAGCTAGCACAAACCGTGTTTGATTTAGAGTTCCAACTACATGTATCCATATAGGAGAAAACAGAGTGAAACCTAAACATGAAAACGGTTCCTGCAAAGGAACGGTTTAACTGAGAAGAACGAAATTTGGTGAGCCAAGTGGGATTGGTGTACTGATCATTACCTTCAAGTATCATCAAGATTGGGTGAAAAAAAGTTTGCTGAGATTTCAGGAAACTCGTAGTTTTTTGGAAGCTTGGCAACCCCTTTCAATGAAAGTGATTCTCGTCAGTCTCTGCTTGGGGCTACTTCAATAGGACACAAATCATAGCGATAGAACTTGGAACTACATTAGTGTGCCAAGTTTCAAAGAGCTAGCACAAACCGTTTTTGATTTAGAGTTCCAACTACATGTATCCATATAGTAGAAAACAGAGTGAAACCTAAACATGAAAACGGTTCCTGCAAAGGAACGGTTTAACCGAGAAGAACGAAATTTTGTGAGCCAAGTGGGATTGGTGTACTGATCATTACCTGCAAGTATCATCTAGATTGGGTGAAAATATGGTTGCTGAGATTTCAGTAATCTCGTAGTTTTTTGGAAGCTTCTCAACCCCTTTCAATGAAAGTGATTCTCGTCAGTCTCTGCTTGGGGCTACTTCAATAGGACACAAACCATAGCGATAGAACTTGGAACTACATTATTGTGGTAAGTTTCAAAGAGCTAGCACAAACCGTGTTTGATTTAGAGTTCCAACTACATGTATCCATATAGTAGAAAACAGAGTGAAACCTAAACATGAAAACGGTTCCTGCAAAGGAACGGTATAACCGAGAAGAATGAAATTTGCTGAGCCAAGTGGGATTGGTGTACTGTTCATTACCTGCAAGTATCATCAAGATTAGGTCAAAAAAGGTTTGCTGAGATTTCAGGAAACTCGTAGTTTTTTGGAAGCTTGTCAACCCCTTTCAATGAAAGTGATTCTCGTCAGTCTCTGCTTGGGGCTACTTCAATAGGACACAAACCATAGCGATAGAACTTGGAACTACATTATTGTGCCAAGTTTCAAAGAGCTAGCACAAACCGTTTTTGATTTAGAGTTCCAACTACATGTATCCATATAGGAGAAAACAGAGTGAAACCTAAACAGGAAAACGGTTAATGCAAAGGAACGGTTTAACAGAGAAGAACGAAAATTTGTGAGCCAAGTGGGATTGGTGTACTGATCATTACATGCAAGTATCATCAAGATTGGGTGAAAAAAGGTTTGCTGAGATTTCAGGAAACTCGTAGTTTTTTGGAAGCTTGGCAACCCCTTTCAATGAAAGTGATTCTCTTCAGTCTCTGCTTGGGGCTACCTCAATAGGAAACAAACCATAGCGATTGAACTTGGAACTACATTATTGTGCCAAGTTTCAAAGAGCTAGCACAAACCGTGTTTGATTTAGAGTTCCAACTACATGTATCCATATAGGAGAAAACAGAGTGAAACCTAAACATGAAAATGGTTTCTGCAAAGGAACAGTTTAAGCGAAAAGAACGAAATTTGGTGAGCCAAGTGGGATTGGTGTACTGATCATTACCTGCAAGTATCATCAAGATTGGTTGAAAAAATGTTTGCTGAGATTTCAGGAAACTCGTAGTTTTTTGGAAGCTTGTCAACCCCTTTCAATGAAAGTGGTTCTCGTCAGTCTCTGCTTGGGGCTACTTCAATAGGACACAAACCATAGCGATAGAACTTGGAACTACATTATTGTGGTAAGTTTCAAAGAGCTAGCACAAACCATGTTTGATTTAGAGTTCCAACTACATGTATCCATATAGGAGAAAACAGAGTGAAACCTAAACATGAAAACGGTTCCTGCAAAGGAACGGTATAACCGAGAAGAACGAAATTTGGTGAGCCAAGTGGGATTGGTGTACTGTTATTACCTGCAAGTATCATCAAGATTGGGTCAAAAAAGGTTTGCTGAGATTTCAGGAAATTCGTAGTTTTTTGGAAGCTTGGCAACCCCTTTCAATGAAAGTGATTCTCGTCAGTCTCTGCTTGGGGCTAACTCAATAGGACACAAACCATAGCGATAGAACTTGGAACTACATTATTGTGCCAAGTTTCAAAGAGCTAGCACAAACCGTTTTTGATTTAGAGTTCCAACTACATGTATCCATATAGGAGAAAACAGAGTGAAACCTAAACAGGAAAACGGTTCCTGCAAAGGAACGGTATAAACGAGAAGAACGAAATTTGCTGAGCCAAGTGGGATTGGTGTACTGATCATTACCTGCAAGTATCATCAAGATTGGGTGAAAATATGGTTGCTGAGATTTCAGGAATCTCGTAGTTTTTTGGAAGCTTCTCAACCCCTTTCAATGAAAGTGATTCTCGTCAGTCTCTGCTTGGGGCTACTTCAATAGGACACAAACCATAGCGATAGAACTTGGAACTACATTATTGTGCAAAGTTTCAAAGAGCTAGCACAAACCGTGTTTGATTTAGAGTTCCAACTACATGTATCCATATAGGAGAAAACAGAGTGAAACCTAAACATGAAAACGGTTCCTGCAAAGGAACGGTATAACCGAGAAGAACGAAATTTGGTGAGCCAAGTGGGATTGGTGTACTGTTCATTACCTGCAAGTATCATCAAGATTGGGTCAAAAAAGGTTTGCTGAGATTTCAGGAAATTCGTAGTTTTTTGGAAACTTGGCAACCCCTTTCAATGAAAGTGATTCTCGTCAGTCTCTGCTTGGGGCTACCTCAATAGGACACAAACCATAGCGATAGAACTTGGAACTACATTATTGTGCCAAGTTTCAAAGAGCTAGCACAAACCGTTTTTGATTTAGAGTTCCAACTACATGTATCCATATAGTAGAAAACAGAGTGAAACCTAAACAGGAAAAGGTTCCTGCAAAAGGAACGGTTTAACCGAGAAGAACGAAATTTTGTGAGCCAAGTGGGATTGGTGTACTGATCATTACCTGCAAGTATCATCAAGATTGGGTGAAAAAAGGTTTGCTGAGATTTCAGGAAACTCGTAGTTTTTTGGAAGCTTGGCAAACCCTTTCAATGAAAGTGATTCTCGTCAGTCTCTGCTTGGGGCTACTTAAATAGGACACAAACCATAGCCATAGAACTTGGAACTACATTATTGTGCCAAGATTCAAAGAGATAGCAGAAACCGTGTTTAATTTAGAGTTCCAACTACATGTATCCATATAGGTGAAAACAGAGTGAAACCTAAACATGAAAACGGTTCCTGCAAAGGAACAGATTCACCTAGAAGAACGAAATTTTTTGAGCCAAGTGGGATTGGTGTACTGTTCATTACCTGCAAGTATCATCAAGATTGGGTGAAAAAAGGTTTGCTGAGATTTCAGGAAACTCGTAGTTTTTTGGAAGCTTGGCAACCCCTTTCAATGAAAGTGATTCTCTTCAGTCTCTGCTTGGGGCTACCTCAATAGGAAACAAACCATAGCAATAGAACGTGGAACTACATTATTGTGCCAAGTTTCAAAGAGCTAGCACAAACCGTGTTTGATTTAGAGTTCCAACTACATGTATCCATATAGGAGAAAACAGAGTGAAACCTAAACATGAAAATGGTTTCTGCAAAGGAACGGTTTAACCGAAAAGAACGAAATTTGGTGAGACAAGTGGGATTGGTGTACTGATCATTACCTGCAAGTATCATCAAGATTGGGTGAAAAAATGTTTGCTGAGATTTCAGGAAACTCGTAGTTTTTTGGAAGCTTGTCAACCCCTTTCAATGAAAGTGATTCTCGTCAGTCTCTGCTTGGGGCTACTTCAATAGGACACAAACCATAGCGATAGAACTTGGAACTATATTATTGTGGTAAGTTTCAAAGAGCTAGCACAAACCGTGTTTGATTTAGAGTTCCAACTACATGTATCCATATAGGAGAAAACAGAGTGAAACCTAAACATGAAAACGGTTCCTGCAAAGGAACGGTATAACCGAGAAGAACGAAATTTGGTGAGCCAAGTGGGATTGGTGTACTGTTCATTACCTGCAAGTATCATCAAGATTGGGTCAAAAAAGGTTTGCTGATATTTCAGGAAACTCGTAGTTTTTTGGAAGCTTGGCAACCCCTTTCAATGAAAGTGATTCTCGTCAGTCTCTGCTTGGGGCTACCTCAATAGGACACAAACCATAGCGATAGAACTTGGAACTACATTATTGTGCCAAGTTTCAAAGAGCTAGCACAAACCGTTTTTGATTTAGAGTTCCAACTACATGTATCCATATAGGAGAAAACAGAGTGAAACCTAAACAGGAAAACGGTTTCTGCAAAGGAACGGTTTAACCGAGAAGAACGAAATTTGGTGAGCCAAGTGGGATTGGTGTAGTGATCATTACCTGCAAGTATCATCTAGATTGGGTGAAAACATGGTTGCTGAGATTTCAGGAATCTCGTAGTTTTTCGGAAGCTTCTCAACCCCTTTCAATGAAAGTGATTCTCGTCAGTCTCTGCTTGGGGCTACTTCAATAGGACACAAACCATAGCGATAGAACTTGGAACTACATTATTGTGGTAAGTTTCAAAGAGCTAGCACAAACCCTGTTTGATTTAGAGTTCCAACTACATGTTTCCATATAGTAGAAAACAGAGTGTAACCTAAACCTGAAAACGGTTCCTGCAAAGGAACGGTATAACCGAGAAGAACGAAATTTGGTGAGCCAAGTGGGATTGGTGTACTGTTCATTACCTGCAAGTATCATCAAGATTGGGTCAAAAAAGGTTTGCTGAGATTTCAGGAAATTCGTAGTTTTTTGGAAGCTTGGCAACCCCTTTCAATTAAAGTGATACTCGTCAGTCTCTGCTTGCGGCTACCTCAATAGGACACAAACCATAGCGATAGAACTTGGAACTACATTATTGTGCCAAGTTTCAAAGAGCTAGCACAAACCGTTTTTGATTTAGAGTTCCAACTACATGTATCCATAGAGGAGAAAACAGAGTGAAACCTAAACAGGAAAACGGTTCCTGCAAAGGAACGGTTTAACCGAGAAGAACGAAATTTTGTGAGCCAAGTGGGATTGGTGTACTGATCATTACCTGCAAGTATCATCAAGATTGGGTGAAAAAAGGTTTGCTGAGATTTCAGGAAACTCGTAGTTTTTTGGAAGCTTGGCAACCCCTTTCAATGTAAGTGATTCTCGTCAGTCTCTGCTTGGGGCTACTTAAATAGGACACAAACCATAGCCATAGAATTTGGAACTACATTATTGTGCCAAGTTTCAAAGAGATAGCACAAACCGTGTTTAATTTAGAGTTCCAACTACATGTATCCATATAGGAGAAAACAGAGTGAAACCTAAACATGAAAACGGTTCCTGCAAAGGAACGGATTCACCTAGAAGAACGAAATTTTTTGAGCCAAGTGGGATTGGTGTACTGTTCATTACCTGCAAGTATCATCAAGATTGGGTGAAAAAAGGTTTGCTGAGATTTCAGGAAACTCGTAGTTTTTTGGAAGCTTGGCAACCCCTTTCAATGAAAGTGATTCTCTTCAGTCTCTGCTTGGGGCTACCTCAATAGGAAACAAACCATAGCGATTGAACTTGGAACTACATTATTGTGCCAAGTTTCAAAGAGCTAGCACAAACCGTGTTTGATTTAGAGTTCCAACTACATGTATCCATATAGGAGAAAACAGAGTGAAACCTAAACATGAAAATGGTTTCTGCAAAGGAACAGTTTAAGCGAAAAGAACGAAATTTGGTGAGCCAAGTGGGATTGGTGTACTGATCATTACCTGCAAGTATCATCAAGATTGGGTGAAAAAATGTTTGCTGAGATTTCAGGAAACTCGTAGTTTTTTCGAAGCTTGTCAACCCCTTTCAATGAAAGTGATTCTCATCAGTCTCTGCTTGGGGCTACTTCAATAGGACACAAACTATAGCGATAGAACTTGGAACTACATTATTGTGCCAAGTTTCAAAGAGCTAGCACAAACCATGTTTGATTTAGAGTTCCAACTACATGTATCCATATAGGAGAAAACAGAGTGAAACCTAAACATGAAAACGGTTCCTGCATAGGAACGGTATAACCGAGAAGAACGAAATTTGGTGAGCCAAGTGGGATTGGTGTACTGTTCATTACCTGCAAGTATCATCAAGATTGGGTCAAAAAAGGTTTGCTGAGATTTCAGGAAATTCGTAGTTTTTTGGAAGCTTGGCAACCCCTTTCAATGAAAGTGATTCTCGTCAGTCTCTGCTTGGGGCTACCTCAATAGGACACAAACCATAGCGATAGAACTTGGAACTACATTATTGTGCCAAGTTTCAAAGAGCTAGCACAAAACGTTTTTGATTTAGAGTTCCAACTACATGTATCCATATAGGAGAAAACAGAGTGAAACCTAAACAGGAAAACGGTTCCTGCAAAGGAACGGTTTAACCGAGAAGAACGAAATTTTGTGAGCCAAGTGGGATTGGTGTACTGATCATTACCTGCAAGTATCATCTAGATTGGGTGAAAATATGGTTGCTGAGATTTCAGGAATCTCGTAGTTTTTTGGAAGCTTCTCAACCCCTTTCAATGAAAGTGATTCTCGTCAGTCTCTGCTTGGGGCTACTTCAATAGGACACAAACCATAGCGATAGAACTTGGAACTACATTATTGTGCCAAGTTTCAAAGAGCTAGCACAAACCGTGTTTGATTTAGAGTTCCAACTACATGTATCCATATAGTAGAAAACAGAGTGAAACCTAAACATGAAAACGGTTCCTGCAAAGGAACGGTATAACCGAGAAGAACGAAATTTGCTGAGCCAAGTGGGATTGGTGTACTGTTCATTACCTGCAAGTATCATCAAGATTGGGTCAAAAAAGGTTTGCTGAGATTTCAGGAAACTCGTAGTTTTTTGGAAGCTTGGCAACACCTTTCAATGAAAGTGATTCTCGTCAGTCTCTGCTTGGGGCTACCTCAATAGGACACTAACCATAGCGATAGAACTTGGAACTACATTATTGTGCCAAGTTTCAAAGAGCTAGCACAAACCGTTTTTGATTTAGAGTTCCAACTACATGTATCCATATAGGAGAAAACAGAGTGAAACCTAAACAGGAAAACGGTTCCTGCAAAGGAACGGTTTAACCGAGAAGAACGAAATTTGGTGAGCCAAGTGGGATTAGTGTACTGATCATTACCTGCAAGTATCATCTAGATTGGGTGAAAACATGGTTGCTGAGATTTCAGGAATCTCGTAGTTTTTCGGAAGCTTCTCAACCCCTTTCAATGAAAGTGATTCTCGTCAGTCTCTGCTTGGGGCTACTTCAATAGGACACAAACCATAGCGATAGAACTTGGAACTACATTATTGTGGTAAGTTTCAAAGAGCTAGCACAAACCGTGTTTGATTTAGAGTTCCAACTACATGTATCCATATAGTAGAAAACAGAGTGAAACCTAAACATGAAAACGGTTCCTGCAAAGGAACGGTATAACCGAGAAGAACGAAATTTGCTGAGCCAAGTGGGATTGGTGTACTGTTCATTACCTCCAAGTATCATCAAGATTAGGTCAAAAAAGGTTTGCTGAGATTTCAGGAAACTCGTAGTTTTTTGGAAGCTTGGCAACCCCTTTCAATTAAAGTGATACTCGTCAGTCTCTGCTTGGGGCTACCTCAATAGGACACAAACCATAGCGATAGAACTTGGAACTACATTATTGTGCCAAGTTTCAAAGAGCTAGCACAAACCGTTTTTGATTTAGAGTTCCAACTACATGTATCCATATAGGAGAAAACAGAGTGAAACCTAAACAGGAAAACGGTTCCTGCAAAGGAACGGTTTAACCGAGAAGAACGAAATTTGTTGAGCCCAGTGGGATTGGTGTACTGATCATTACCTGCAAGTATCATCAAGATTGGGTGAAAAAATGTTTGCTGAAATTTCAGGAAACTCGTAGTTTTTTGGAAGCTTGTCAACCCCTTTCAATGAAAGTGATTCTCGTCAGTCTCTGCTTGGGGCTACTTAAATAGGACACAAACCATAGCCATAGAACTTGGAACTACATTATTGTGCCAAGTTTCAAAGAGATAGCACAAACCGTGTTTAATTTAGAGTTCCAACTACATGTATCCATATAGGAGAAAACAGAGTGAAACCTAAACATGAAAACGGTTCCTGCAAAGGAACGGATTCACCTAGAAGAACGAAATTTTTTGAGCCAAGTGGGATTGGTGTACGGTTCATTACCTGCAAGTATCATCAAGATTGGGTGAAAAAAGGTTTGCTGAGATTTCAGGAAACTCGTAGTTTTTTGGAAGCTTGGCAACCCCTTTCAATGAAAGTGATTCTCTTCATTCTCTGCTTGGGGCTACCTCAATAGGAAACAAACCATAGCGATAGAACTTGGAACTACATTATTGTGCCAAGTTTCAAAGAGCTAGCACAAACCGTGTTTGATTTAGAGTTCCAACTACATGTATCCATATAGGAGAAAACAGAGTGAAACCTAAACATGAAAATGGTTTCTGCAAAGGAACAGTTTAAGCGAAAAGAACGAAATTTGGTGAGCCAAGTGGGATTGGTGTACTGATCATTACCTGCAAGTGTCATCAAGATTGGGTGAAAAAATGTTTGCTGAGATTTCAGGAAACTCGTAGTGTTTTGGAAGCTTGTCAACCCCTTTCAATGAAAGTGATTCTCCTCAGTCTCTGCTTGGGGCTACTTCAATAGGACACAAACCATAGCGATAGAACTTGGAACTACATTATTGTGGTAAGTTTCAAAGAGCTAGCACAAACCGTGTTTGATTTAGAGTTCCAACTACATGTATCCATATAGGAGAAAACAGAGTGAAACCTAAACATGAAAACGGTTCCTGCAAAGGAACGGTTTAACTGAGAAGAACGAAATTTGGTGAGCCAAGTGGGATTGGTGTACTGATCATTACCTTCAAGTATCATCAAGATTGGGTGAAAAAAAGTTTGCTGAGATTTCAGGAAACTCGTAGTTTTTTGGAAGCTTGGCAACCCCTTTCAATGAAAGTGATTCTCGTCAGTCTCTGCTTGGGGCTACTTCAATAGGACACAAATCATAGCGATAGAACTTGGAACTACATTAGTGTGCCAAGTTTCAAAGAGCTAGCACAAACCGTTTTTGATTTAGAGTTCCAACTACATGTATCCATATAGTAGAAAACAGAGTGAAACCTAAACATGAAAACGGTTCCTGCAAAGGAACGGTTTAACCGAGAAGAACGAAATTTTGTGAGCCAAGTGGGATTGGTGTACTGATCATTACCTGCAAGTATCATCTAGATTGGGTGAAAATATGGTTGCTGAGATTTCAGTAATCTCGTAGTTTTTTGGAAGCTTCTCAACCCCTTTCAATGAAAGTGATTCTCGTCAGTCTCTGCTTGGGGCTACTTCAATAGGACACAAACCATAGCGATAGAACTTGGAACTACATTATTGTGGTAAGTTTCAAAGAGCTAGCACAAACCGTGTTTGATTTAGAGTTCCAACTACATGTATCCATATAGTAGAAAACAGAGTGAAACCTAAACATGAAAACGGTTCCTGCAAAGGAACGGTATAACCGAGAAGAACGAAATTTGCTGAGCCAAGTGGGATTGGTGTACTGTTCATTACCTGCAAGTATCATCAAGATTAGGTCAAAAAAGGTTTGCTGAGATTTCAGGAAACTCGTAGTTTTTTGGAAGCTTGTCAACCCCTTTCAATGAAAGTGATTCTCGTCAGTCTCTGCTTGGGGCTACTTCAATAGGACACAAACCATAGCGATAGAACTTGGAACTACATTATTGTGCCAAGTTTCAAAGAGCTAGCACAAACCGTTTTTGATTTAGAGTTCCAACTACATGTATCCATATAGGAGAAAACAGAGTGAAACCTAAACAGGAAAACGGTTAATGCAAAGGAACGGTTTAACAGAGAAGAACGAAAATTTGTGAGCCAAGTGGGATTGGTGTACTGATCATTACCTGCAAGTATCATCAAGATTGGGTGAAAAAAGGTTTGCTGAGATTTCAGGAAACTCGTAGTTTTTTGGAAGCTTGGCAACCCCTTTCAATGAAAGTGATTCTCTTCAGTCTCTGCTTGGGGCTACCTCAATAGGAAACAAACCATAGCGATTGAACTTGGAACTACATTATTGTGCCAAGTTTCAAAGAGCTAGCACAAACCGTGTTTGATTTAGAGTTCCAACTACATGTATCCATATAGGAGAAAACAGAGTGAAACCTAAACATGAAAATGGTTTCTGCAAAGGAACAGTTTAAGCGAAAAGAACGAAATTTGGTGAGCCAAGTGGGATTGGTGTACTGATCATTACCTGCAAGTATCATCAAGATTGGTTGAAAAAATGTTTGCTGAGATTTCAGGAAACTCGTAGTTTTTTGGAAGCTTGTCAACCCCTTTCAATGAAAGTGGTTCTCGTCAGTCTCTGCTTGGGGCTACTTCAATAGGACACAAACCATAGCGATAGAACTTGGAACTACATTATTGTGGTAAGTTTCAAAGAGCTAGCACAAACCATGTTTGATTTAGAGTTCCAACTACATGTATCCATATAGGAGAAAACAGAGTGAAACCTAAACATGAAAACGGTTCCTGCAAAGGAACGGTATAACCGAGAAGAACGAAATTTGGTGAGCCAAGTGGGATTGGTGTACTGTTATTACCTGCAAGTATCATCAAGATTGGGTCAAAAAAGGTTTGCTGAGATTTCAGGAAATTCGTAGTTTTTTGGAAGCTTGGCAACCCCTTTCAATGAAAGTGATTCTCGTCAGTCTCTGCTTGGGGCTAACTCAATAGGACACAAACCATAGCGATAGAACTTGGAACTACATTATTGTGCCAAGTTTCAAAGAGCTAGCACAAACCGTTTTTGATTTAGAGTTCCAACTACATGTATCCATATAGGAGAAAACAGAGTGAAACCTAAACAGGAAAACGGTTCCTGCAAAGGAACGGTTTAACCGAGAAGAACGAAATTTTGTGAGCCAAGTTGGATTGGTGTACTGATCATTACCTGCAAGTATCATCTAGATTGGGTGAAAATATGGTTGCTGAGATTTCAGGAAACTCGTAGTTTTTTGGAAGCTTCTCAACCCCTTTCAATGAAAGTGATTCTCGTCAGTCTCTGCTTGGGGCTACTTCAATAGGACACAAACCATAGCGATAGAACTTGGAACTACATTATTGTGGTATGTTTCAAAGAGCTAGCACAAACCGTGTTTGATTTAGAGTTCCAACTACATGTATCCATATAGTAGAAAACAGAGTGAAACCTAAACATGAAAACGGTT